>NW_026943825.1:2678968-2683968 GCF_035594765.1 Anolis carolinensis
CAACAAAAAGAAAAGAAAAATAAAGTCCTAATTAGAGGGAGAGGAATAATTTTTTTTATCCAATTGCTGCCAGTTTAGAGGGCTAATCTCTGCCCACTTGGTTGCCTAGCAACCAAGGGACAGCCAGGTTTCAGTTAGGGGACAGGCAGATTTAGGCCTCACTTAGGCTTCTTCCACAGATTATCAGATTTGCACTGGATTATATGGCAGTGTAGACTCAAGGCCCTTCCACACAGCTATATAACCCATTTATAATCTTATATTATCTGCTTTGCACTGGATTATCTTGAGTCCACACTGCCATATAATCCACTTCAGTGTGCATTTTATACAGCTGTGAAGAAGGGGCCTCAGATAATCCAGTTCTGAGCAGATAATATAAGATTAGAAATATACAGTAGAGTCTCACTTATCCAACGTAAACAGGCCGGCAGGATAAGTGAATATGTTGGATAATAAGAAGGGATTCAGGAAAAGCCAATTAAACATCAAATTAGGTAATCGTTATACAAATTAAGCACCAAAACATCATATTATACAACAAATTTGACAGAAAAAGGAGTTCCATGCGCAGTAATGCTATGTAGTATTTACAGTAGAGTCTCACTTATCCAACACTCGCTTATCCAACGTTCTGGATTATCCAATGCATTTTTGTAGTCAATGCTTTCAATATATCGTGATATTTTGGTGCTAAATTCATAAATACAGTAATTATTATATAGCATTACTGTGTACTGAACTACTTTTTCTGACAAATTTGTTGTCTAACATGATGTTTTGGTGCTTAATTTGTAAAATCAACTTAATTTGATGTTTAATAGGGTTATCCTTAATTCCTCATTATCCAACATATTCGCTTATCCAACGTTCTGCCGGCCCGTTTATGTTGGATAAGTGAGACTCTACTGTACTGTATTTACAAATTTACCACTAAAATATCACAATGAATTTAAAACACTGACTACAAAAACATTGATTATGAAAAGGCAGACTGCGTTGGATAATCCAGAACATTGTATAAGCGAATGTTGGATAAGTGAGATTCTTCTTTAATATGAAATAATTACTGGGATAGAATAATGCAGAACAATATAATCTCTAAAACCAGGACAGTAAATAAACAGGGGAATTCCACACAGGAAACAATCAGGGCCAGCTAACACCTCCCAACAAAGTATTCCCATCATCAAAGTCTGGAAAATCCTCTGTTTTCTCAGGGCCACAGACAGTAGAAGCACATAAAATATCGCAAACAACACCACTCTGAAAACAAGGGAATTCCAGACAGGAAACAATCAGGGCCAGCTAACACCTCCCAACAAAGTATTCCCATCATCAAAGTCTGGCAAATCCTCTGTTTTCTCAGGGCCACAGACAGTAGAAGCACATAAAATATCGCAAACAACACCACTCTGAAAACAAGGGAATTCCAGACAGGAAACAATCAGGGCCAGCTAACACCTCCCAACAAAGTATTCCCATCATCAAAGTCTGGCAAATCCTCTGTTTTCTCAGGGCCACAGACAGTAGAAGCACATAAAATATCGCAAACAACACCACTCTGAAAACAAGGGAATTCCAGACAGGAAACAATCAGGGCCAGCTAACACCTCCCAACAAAAAATTCACTCAGGGAGGAAACAGCCAGGCTTTAAAGCTGCAAGGCCATTACATCCTAATCATTTTCCCTAATTGCAGCATTCATACTTGCCTCCAACAAACAAAAAAAACCAATCAGAAATATTGTATATTCACAACCTTTAGGAAATAATATCCCCTGATGGCGCAGCGTGTTAAAGCGCTGAGCTGCTGAACTTCTGGACCGAAAGGCCACAGGTTTGAATTGGGGGAGCGGAGAGAGCCCCCACTGTTAGCCCCAGCTTCTGCCAACCCAGAAATTCAAAAACATGCAAATGTGAGTGCATCAATAGGTACTGCTCCGGTGGGAAGGTAACGCCGCTCCACGTAGTCATCCCCCATGACCTTGGAGGAGTCTATGGACAAGGCCGGCTCTTCGGCTTAGAAATGGAGATGAGCACCAACCTCCAGAGTCAGACACGACTGGACTTAATGTCTGGGGAAAACCTTGACCCTTGACCTTAACTACCACCAATTCCTCAAGACTTTATTTCCCAGACCACCAGACTTCGCCACAGCAACGCGTGGCAGGGCACAGCTAGTCTATATATATATATATATCCCTCCTTATATGATTATATATATTATCCTTCCTTAATATTATTATATATATTATATAATATATATATGTGTGTGTGTTTGTGTGTGTGTGTACTCATATATATATATATATATCTCTCTCCCTCTTCTCCCTGGGCATGAAATATGAATGGAGAGAACAGCTGTCTCTTCCGAAACCCCGCCCATTCCCTTGGGTCCTTGCCTTGCAGCCAATAAGAAGCCGGTGCTGTCTATGCTATTTGCATAGTGCGCTGGAGCAGCCAATGGGAAACATTGTGGGCGGGGCCGACGGGCGTCGGAGGCGCTTATATAGGAAGAAGAAGCTTTTCTTCGGAGCGGCAGAAGCGGGCGTTGCAATACCGGGAGCGGTCTGTAGATGGCAGTGCGGCGCAAAGAGCGCGACACGCAATGGCGCGACACGTGTGAACGCAAAGACACGTGAAATCCGCGATAAAGAGGAATGGGCTCCAAGGAGGAGAAGCAAAGGAAAAGGTGGCCCCGCTATTGAAAGGTAAGTCTATTAAAAGGGTGGGAATCAGAAATGGTCCTTGGGTGGACTACAACTCCCAGAATCCCCTGCAAACAAAGTACAGAACTTCCAGTTCTGTTTGCACTGGAGGTGGGAATGCACGACTTTCTCAATGAAAGTTGTCTGGGGATGATGGGACTTGTGATGGTGATGATATAACAATTATAGAGTTAAATGATTATATTGTATATTTTCTTATGTATGAATGCTTATCTTATGTATGTATGTGTGTGTGTATTATACACACGCATATATCCATATATTCATACATATATCTATACGTATATTCAGAATATTAATATAATACATACAGTAGAGTCTCACTTATCCAACATAAACGGGCCAGCAGAATGTTGGATAAGCGAATATGTTGGATGATAAGGAGAGATTAAGAAAAACCCTATTAAATATCAAAATAGGTTATGATTTTACAAATGAAGCACCAAAACTTCATGTTATACAACAAATTTGACAGAAAAAGTAGTTCATTACACATTAATGCTATGTAGTAATTACTGTATTTACGAATTTAGCACCAAAATATCACGATATATTGAAAACATTGACTACAAAAATGCGTTGGATAATCCAGAACGTTGGATAAGTGAGTGTTGGATAAGTGAGACTCTACTGTATGTATATTCAGAATATATAAATAATATATATACATATTATAATTAATATAATATATAAACAATATAATATAATATAATCCATATATTCATACATATATCCATTTGTATATTCAGAATATATAAATAATATATACATATTATAATTGATATAATATATATAAACTATGTAATATAATTAATATAATATAATCCATATATTCATTCATCCATACGTATATTCAGAATATAATATAATATAGAAATAATATATATACATATTATAATTGATATAATATATATAAACAATATAATATAATTAATATAATATAATCCAAATATTCATACATGCATCCATACGTATGTTCAGAATATAATATAATATAGAAATAATATATATACATATTATAATTGATATAATATATATGAACAATATAATATTATTAATATAATATCCATATATTCATACATGCATCCATACGTATGTTCAGAATGTAATATAATATATGAATATATATATATTATAATTGATATAATATATATAAACAATATAATACAGTAGAGTCTCACTTATCCAAGCTAAACGGGCTGGCAGAAGCTTGGATAAGCGAATATCTTGGATAACAAGGAGGGATTAAGGAAAAGCCTATTAAACATCCAATTAAGTTACGATTTTACAAAATAAGCACCAAAGCATCATGTTATACAACAAATTTGACAGAAAAAGTAGTTCAATACACAGTAATGTTATGTTGTAATTACTGTATTTACGAATTTAGCACCAAAATATCACGATGTATTGAAAACATTGACCACAAAAATGCCTTGGATAATCCAGAAGCTTGGATAAGCGAAGCTTGGATAAGTGAGACTCTACTGTATAATTAATATAATATAATCCATATATTCATACATACATCCATATGTATATTCAGAATAAATAATATATATATACATACTATAATTAATATAATATATAAACAATATAATATAATCCATATATTCATACATCCATCCATAAGTATATTCAGAATATATTATAATATATAAATAATATAGATACATATTATAATTAATATAATATATATAATATAATGTTTTTAAAAATTAATATCTTAAGTAATATAAGTAATATAATATATATGGAAATGCAATGTCTTTTCTGGGAAGAAAGCGCTCTAAAGTGACAAATTTCTCACCTTCATGAGATATTATTATTATTATTATTATTAAATTATTATTATTATTTTCCCATGCATTTTCCAAGGGTTTAACCTGCAAGTAAGATTTTCCTTTCCTTCCTTATCTTGTCTCTTTCTCTAATTCCTTCTTTTTTCCCTTCCCTTCATCCTTTCTTTTTCCCCTTCTTTCCTCCTTCCTTCCTGTTCTCTCTCCTTCCCTCCTTCCTTCCCCAACCTCCTTCCTTTCGTTCTGTTTCCTTCCTTTCTTTTTCCCCTTCTTTTCCTGCCCACTCTTCCATTCTTTCCGTCCTTCGTTTCTATTATTCCTTTCCTACCTTCCTTTTACCTTCCGTCTATCCATCCTTCCTTTTTTCCCCTTCTTCCTTTTCTTTCCATTCTTTCCATTCTTCATTCCTGGTCTTCTTTTCCTTCCCTTCCTTCCTTTTTTCTCCCTTCTATCCATCCTTTCTTTCCCTT
>NW_026943825.1:2688968-2746468 GCF_035594765.1 Anolis carolinensis
GACCTTTGGGTGCCGCGAACAAATTTTACGGCTTTACCAACTGCCATTTGGTTCTCATTGTTCAGACTAGATGACCTTTGCCTACCCCAAACAAATCTTATGGCTTTACCAACTGCCATTTGACTCCCATTTGGTCAGACTAGATGACCTTTGGGTGCCCCTAAGAAATCTTATGGCTTTACCAACTGCCATTTGACTCCCATTTGGTCAGACTAGATGACCTTTGGGTGCCCCTAAGAAATCTTATGGCTTTACCAACTGCCATTTGACTCCCATTGCTCAGACTAGATGACCTTTGGGTGCCGCTAACAACAATGGATGGATCTGGACCACACTTGCCACGAATGATGGGACTTGCAGTACCTTCACTGATACTGGGACACCCACCAACAATGGACTGGGACCAAACTTGGCACAGAGAAGCCCCAGGACCAACTGGGGTTAATGGGAATGGACCTTGATTTTGGGAGTTATAGTTCACCTGCATCCAGAAAGCACCGAACCCAGTTGACGTCAGATCCGGACCAAACTTGGCACAAACATGGCCAACTGTGCATACAGGGCTGGTTTGGGGGTGATGGACCTTGGATCTGGGAGTTGTAGTTCACCCTTATACAGACAGCATGGAACCCAGCTGACGATGGATTTGGACCAAACTTCAGTCGTATTACCTAACATCCCCCAAAAAATGCCTTCTCCTTATAACCCGGGCATGGCCGGGTCCACAAGCTTTTATATATATATATATATATATATATATATATATATATATATATATATATATATGTGCTAGCTGTGCCCGGCCATGCGTTGCTGTGGCAAAGTGGTGGTGGTATTGGTTAAAAATTGTTGTGTAATTTTTATTTGACGTTATTTGCAATTTTTTTATTAATTTTATTGTAAGTTATATTTTTATTTATTATATTTTATTATCTTCTTGTATTATTTTTAGTTATTTTCTGTTATTATAGTGTTTTATTGTATTAATTTTTAGTGTTTTTATTATTATTTTTTATTGGGTTGCTAGGAGACCAAGTGGGCGGAGCTTAGCCTTTAAACTGGCAGCAATTGGATAAAAGCAATTATTCCTCTCCCTCTAATTAGGACTTTATTTTTCTTTTCTTTTTGTTGTATCAACCTAGAGGCGTGGATGATGGGTTGTGTTGTCAAATTTCGAGGTTGGGGGGCCTGTAGTTTTGTTGTTTTGTGGGTCGCCGTGATGCCATCACTCTTTTATATATATATATATGGTTGATTTCTGCTCAAGAGATTGGACTAGATGACCTTTGGGGTTCCCCTTTGGACTCCTTTATAAGACATTTCTCTCTGGATGTGTGTAAATATATATACAGATATATTCCTGTCTGCATTGCACAGTTGTACTGGGTTCGTACCTCTTTAACTCCAATGGGTTTCCATGCAGAGCATTACGATCCCATTTTATAGTATGGAAATCATGGGATATATTATTTAGTACGAAACTTTCAAATCAAAATCTTTATTGCGGTCCTAGACCAGCGCAAGTACATAAGTAGTTCGGAGATTTTGGGATTTATAGTTCGGAGGAGGCTGAGGCTTCGATGCATTGACCGCCAATTATTGTTGCTAATATTAATTTATTATTATTATTATTATTATTATTATTATTATTATTATTAATATTATTATTTATTACACGTTTGGGCCGGGGATAATGGGAGTTGTAGTCCTCCCGTATTCTTTCCTCGTAAATCCACGAAAACGACATAAATGGATAAATCGATCCTGAGATAATTTATTACGTATGCCGTGGACCATTATTTATTTATATCTATTGATTCTATTTATTTATTTATTGTTTGGAAATAATATGTGATCGATGGATTTTCTTGCAATCCTTCTTTTGCACTTTTTTTCTCCCTCCGAGAGTTGATTTGCGTTATTGCTGCTCTTGTTTATATATATATATATGCGTAATATATATATATATCTATATAAAATGATAAGGGATCAGTTTTGTGTGCCTGTCTTTTCTTTTTTTCCGGCTCGTTTTCTCGTTCTTTCTTTTTTCCTCCTCTTCTGGGCCGCAGCTGGGCAATTTCGCAGGCGGAAAATCCAAAAGCCCGGCCCTAATCGCATCTCACGCTCCGAAGCGCAGAAAGATTCCCAATGGGTTTAAAGGGAAATAAAACACTAAAAAAAAAAACACACTCGTTTTGGATGAACACACTTCGGACTCGGGCCCGGAACGGATCCCGCAACAGATTAGATAGAAAGAGAAATAGACGGATAAGATGGAAGGATAGAAATACTAATAGATAAGATGGGTTGCTGTGAGATTTGAGTCTCTTTGTGGAGAAAAAAGCATGATATAAATAATAGTAACAATAACAATAATAATAATAATAATGCTGTCTCTGAGTCTCCTTGTGGAGAGAAAAAATGGGATCTAAATACACAATAATAATAATAATAATAATAATAATAATAATAATAATAATGCTGTCTCTGAGTCTACTTGTGGAGAGAAAAAACGGGATCTAAATACAAATAATAATAATAATAATAATAATAATAATGCTGTCTCTGAGTCTCCTTGTGGAGAGAAAAAATGGGATCTAAATACACATAATAATAATAATAATAATAATAATAATAATAATAATAATAATGCTGTCTCTGAGTCTACTTGTGGAGAGAAAAAACGGGATCTAAATACAAATAATAATAATAATAATAATAATAATGCTGTCTCTGAGTCTCCTTGTGGAGAGAAAAAACGGGATCTAAATACAAATAATAATAATAATAATAATAATAATAATAATAATGCTGTCTCTGAGTCTCCTTGTGGAGAGAAAAAATGGGATCTAAATACACATAATAATAATAATAATAATAATAATAATAATATATTCTAATACTAATAATAGATACATAGCTGCTTTGAATCTTCTTGTGGATAGAAAAAGCAGGATATAGTAATATGTCGGAGTCTACTTGTGGAGAGAAAAAGCGGGATTTAAATACACATAATAATAATAATAATAATAATAATAATGCTGTCTCTGAGTCTCCTTGTAGAGAGAAAAAGCGGGATCTAAATACACATAATAATAATAATAATAATAATAATAATGCTGTCTCTGAGTCTCCTTGTGGAGAGAAAAAACGGGATCTAAATACACATAATAATAATAATAATAATAATAATAATAATGTCTCGGAGTCTCTTTGTGGAGAGAAAACACAGGATCTAAATAATAATAATAATAATAATAATAATAATAATAGTAATAAATGTCTTTGGGTCTCCTTGTGGAGAGAAAAAATGGGATCTAAATACACATAATAATAATATATTCTAATACTAATAATAGATACATAGCTGCTTTCAATCTTCTTGTGGAGAGAAAAAGCAGGATATAGTAATATGTCGGAGTCTACTTGTGGAGAGAAAAAGCGGGATTTAAATACACATAATAATGATAATAATAATAATAATAATGCTGTCTCTGAGTCTCCTTGTGGAGAGAAAAAGCGGGATTTAAATACACATAATAATAATAATAATAATAATGCTGTCTCTGAGTCTATTTGTGGAGAGAAAAAGCGGGATTTAAATACACATAATAATGATAATAATAATAATAATAATGCTGTCTCTGAGTCTCCTTGTGGAGAGAAAAAGCGGGATTTAAATACACATAATAATAATAATAATAATGCTGTCTCTGAGTCTATTTGTGGAGAGAAAAAGCGGGATTTAAATACACATAATAATGATAATAATAATAATAATAATGCTGTCTCTGAGTCTCCTTGTGGAGAGAAAAAGCGGGATTTAAATACAAATAATAATAATAATAATAATAATAATAATGATAATGCTGTCTCGGAGTCTCCTTGTGGAGAGAAAAAACGGGATCTAAATACAAATAATAATAATAATAAAATGTCTTTCCACAAGGGGACTCAAAGCAGTTATGTATCTATTATTAGTTTTGGAATGCATTATTATTGTTTATTTATACCTCACTTTTTCTCCCTACAAGGAGACTCCGAGACATCATCATTATTATTATTATTATTATTATTATTATTATTATTATTATTATTATTATTATGTGTATTTAGATCCCATTTTTTCTCTCCACAAGGAGACTCAGAGACAGCATTATTATTATTATTATTATTATTTACGAAATCCAGCATATCTATCCCGTCCACTTCCACTTCGGCTCGTCTGACCGGTCTCCCTTTGGGCATCAGGTGGCGGCCACTCTCCCTCCGGACGGCAACACTGACCGCCGGCCATCCAAGCAGCTGCTCCCCAGTTCGCGCGCAGAGTGTTTCTTTCCCATTGAAATCAGGATATAATAAATCCAGGGAGCCATCTGTCGGCGCTCTCCCACCCGGCCACCCCGGCATATGGGCCCGACGCCTGGTCCCCCCCCCCTCGAGGCCGTGGAACACCCCCCCCCTTCATTGCAAACTCTAGTGGGTCTTAATGGCAGATCTAATGCAAAATAAGAATCATAGAATCCTAGAGTTGGAAGAGACAGTGAAGTATGATGTTTGGTTTTCGCAGAAGTTGAGGCAGCAACTGGCTTCAGATAAGCCTTGCCTAGGATTGCATTGGAAGCTGAGTGGGAAAGGAGTGCGGACATCAGGGCTGGATACTCTCACCCTCCCTATTCAACTTGTACGCAGAACACATCATGCGACATGCGGGGCTTGAGGAATCCAAGGCTGGAGTTAAAATTGCTGGAAGAAACATGAACAACCTTAGGTATGCAGATGATCCCACTCTGATGGCCGAAAGCGAGGAGGAGCTGAGGAGCCTTCTCACCAAGGGGAAAGAAAGAAGAAAGTGCAAAAGCTGTCGGAGACGAGCTCTGGCCTGGACTGGTCCATGGGGTCACCAAGAGTCGGAGACGAGCTCTGGCCTGGACTGGTCCATGAGGTCACCAAGAGTCGGAGACGAGCTCTGGCCTGGACTGGTCCATGAGGTCACCAAGAGTCGGAGACGAGCTCTGTCCTGGACTGGTCCATGGGGTCACCAAGAGTCGGAGACGAGCTCTGGCCTGGACTGGTCCATGGGGTCACCAAGAGTCGGAGACGAGCTCTGGCCTGGACTGGTCCATGGGGTCACCAAGAGTCGGAGACGAGCTCTGGCCTGGACTGGTCCATGAGGTCACCAAGAGTCGGAGACGAGCTCTGGCCTGGACTGGTCCATGAGGTCACCAAGAGTCGGAGACGAGCTCTGGCCTGGACTGGTCCATGAGGTCACCAAGAGTCGGAGACGAGCTCTGGCCTGGACTGGTCCATGGGGTCACCAAGAGTCGGAGACGACTACACAACTGAGCAGCAGCATATAGGATTGCACTGAAGAACACAATTTCTGTGCACCAAAACAATTTATTTATGAAAATAAAGGAGGAAGAGAGGTCCGTTTCATCGCTTGATGGTGCTGTTGATGTACGACTCCAGGATGAAGATGGTCTCGTCCACTTGGTTCTCGCTGGCGTCGATCCTTGGGTTTCAAAAGGGGAAGAAACAGGGTTGGATCAGGGCCTTCCGCTCGTTCGGCCCATGTTTAGTTCACTTTAGGAGGGAGGACTCACTTGTGGACGTTGCGCTTGAGGTCCTCCAGCTGCTGGCGCTCGGGGCCCGTGATCATCTCCTCGATCTCCTGCAGCTGGGCCTCCTCGGCCCCTCCGGATGACTGCAAGGACGCCAGGATGGCCTCCACCCGCTGGGACTTCTCCAGCAGGCGCCTGGGACAGGAAGCGAAGGAAGGAGGAAGGGGAAGAACGTGAGGAGTTATTGTGCTGGGAGACCTAGAACCCCTTGGTAGCTCTGAGTCCCCCCACAAACAGCCCCACACACACGCCTGCTCACCGGTTCTCCTTGGTCTCGTGGAGCCGCCTTTCCATCAGGTTGGCCACGCTCTGGAACAGAAAGAAGGGGGATTCGTGTACCCATCATGACGCTAATGCTACTACTACTACTACTACTACTTATTATTATTATTATTGCACCCTTGCAGTGATGTTGACCGGCTGTATCTGCCTAGAAGATCAGGGGTCAGAGGACTCTTGCAAGTAAAACAAGCAGTCAAAGAAGAAGGACATGCCCTGGCAGAATATGGAAAGCAAAGTGAAGAACCTGCTTTGATTGAAGTCAAAAATCAGAAACTCCTCAAAGCACAGCAGACAAAAAACCAGTACAAGAAAACCGCACTACAAACTAGAGCTGACAACTGGCACAACAAAACATTGCATGGAAAGTTCCTTGACAAAATGGAAGGAAAAGCTGATCAGGAGAAGACCTGGCTCTGGCTCACGAATGGGACCCTGAAGAAGGAGACAGAAGGCCTGATCCTTGCAGCCCAGGAGCAAGACATCAGGACAAAGGCCATTCAGGCCAAGATCGAAAAATCAGCTGATGACCCAAAATGCAGACTGTGCAAGGAAAACAACGAAACCATGGATCATATCCTCAGCTGCTGTAAGAAAATCGCACAGACAGACTACAAACAGAGGCACAACTGTGTGGCCCAAATGATCCATTGGAACTTATGCCTCAAGATCCACCTCCCAGCAGCAAAGAACTGGTGGGATCACAAACCTGCAAAAGTCTTGGAAAATGAGCACGCAAAGATACTGTGGGACTTCCGAATCCAGACTGACAAAGTTCTGGAACACAACACACCAGACATCACAGTTGTGGAAAAGAAAAAGGGTTGGATCATTGATGTTGCCATCCCAGGTGACAGTCGCATTGACGAAAAACAACAGGAAAAACTCAGCCGCTCTCAGGACCTCAAGATGGAACTGCAAAGACTCTGGCAGAAACCAGTGCAGGTGGTCCCGGTGGTGATGGGCATATCATTATATAAATATTCATTATATAAATTATCACCATAATCATGATACTACTAATAATATAATGCCTTCATCAAAGCAGAATAATTGTAATACATAAACATAATATAATATGTTCACCATGACAATATAATAATAATCACCAGGACAATAATACAAAAATATGATCGTATATAATATATCCATCTATGATTCTAAGGTTACGGGTAAGGATTTTTATCCTTTTTCATGTATGGATTAATGGGGAAAAGGCTGGGAAGCGCTGCTTGCCTTGTAAGAGCGGTGGAGCAACATGCGGGCGGCCGAGAGCGTGTCCACCCCATAGAGGTAGAAGGTCCGGGAAGGAGCGTGGTCCGGGGTTTTGGGGATTTCCTGTTGTAGGAAGAGCAAGAATAACAATAAAATAGTAATAATAATAATAATAATAATAATTTTTCGCATTGACGAAAAACAACAGGAAAAACTCAGCCACTATCAGGACCTCAAGATTGAACTGCAAAGACTCTGTCAGAAACCAGTGCAGGTGGTCCCGGTGGTGATCGGCACATTGGGTGCTATGCCAAAAGATCTCAGCCGGCATTTGGAAACAAATAGACATTGACAAAATTACGATCTGCTAACTGCAAAAGGCCACCCGACTGGGATCTGCAGCATCATCCGAAAATACATCACACAGTCCTAGACACTTGGGAAGTGTTCGACTTGTGATTTTGTGATACGAAATCCAGCACATCTATCTTGTTTGCTGTGTCATTATTATTATTATTATTATTATTATTATTATTATTATTATTATTATTATTTTCACATTGGTGGCAAACACAGGGACCATTCCAACAACCATAATAACAACAACAACAATAAACGTTTGCACTTTGGCAGCAACCACAGGGGCCATTCCAACAACCTTAATAATAATAATATTAATAATAAAAATATAGTCTGCACATTGGCAGCAACCACAGGGTCCATTCCAACAACCATAATAATAATAATATTAATATTAACAATAATAGAATATTTATTTATTTATTTATTTCGGCACGTCTATCCCGCCCTTCTCACCCGAAGGGACTCAGGGCGGCTTACAAAACTGGCAGAATTCGATGCCAATATACAACAATACCAAAGAATAATAACATAAGCAATTAAAAACAGATTTAAAATAATACAAAATAATAGAATAGGTTGCACATTGGTGGCAACCATAGAGACCATTCCAAAAACCATAATAATAATAATAATAATAATAATAATAATAATAAGAAGAAGAAGAAGAAGAAGAAGAAGAAGAAGAAGAAGCACTTGCACATTGGCAGTGACCATACGGACATTCCAACAACCATCATAATAAAGTAACAATAGTAGTAGTAATAATAATAATGATAATGATAATAAAGCATGATAACACCAACATACAGCAGATACCAACTCTCCTAGGCTTCAGGAAAGCCTTAAAGACATGGTTGTGCACGCAAGCTTTTAATGAATGAGAACATGGACTTTACATGACCTGTACGAAGAATCGAGGATTCTGGATGAATGGATTTTAATCTTGGACATTCTTAAAATTTGATATAATGTGATTTTATTTTGTAATGGTATCTGTTTTATATGAACTGTTGTTTTGTAGATTGTTTTCTATGAATTGTTGTTTTTACATTGTTTTTAGGCATTGAATTTTTGCCTATTTACTGTAAGCCGCTTTGAGTCTCCTTGGAGAGAAAGGCGGGGTAAAAGTGATGTAAATAAATAAATAAATAATAGTAATAGTAATAATAAACGTTTACACACTGGCAGTGACCACAAGGGCCATTCCAACAAGCCTAATAATAATAATAATAATAATAATAATAATAATAATAATAATAATAATAATAATAATAAACAACGTTGGCACATTGACAGCGACGACAAGGGCCATTCCACCAACTCTAATAGTAATAAGGATAATAATAATAATAATAATAATAATAATAATTAAAGCAAAGTGAAGAACCTGCTTTGATTGAAGTCAAAAATCAGAAACTCCTCAAAGCACAGCAGACAAAAAACCAGTACAAGAAAACCGCACTACAAACTAGAGCTGACAGCTGGCACAACAAAACACTGCATGGAAAGTTCCTTGACAAAATGGAAGGAAAAGCTGATAAGGAGAAGACCTGGCTCTGGCTCACGAATGGGACCCTGAAGAAGGAGGCAGAAGGCCTGATCCTTGCAGCCCAGGAGCAAGACATCAGGACAAAGGCAATTAAGGCCAAGATCGAAAAATCAGCTGATGACCCAAAGTGCAGACTGTGCAAGGAAACCGATGAAACCATTGATCATATCCTCAGCTGCTGTAAGAAAATTGCACAGACAGACTACAAACAGAGGCACAACTATGTGGCCCAAATGATTCATTGGAACCTATGCCTCAAGTTTCACCTCCCTGCAGTTAAGAACTGGTGGGATCACAAACCTGCAAAGGTTGTGGAAAATGAACACGCAAAGATACTGTGGGACTTCCGAATCCAGACTGACAAAGTTCTGGAACACAACACACCAGACATCACAGTTGTGGAAAAGAACAAGGTTTGGATCATTGATGTTGCCATCCCAGGTGACAGTCGCATTGATGAAAAACAACAGGAAAAACTCAGCCGCTCTCAGGACCTCAAGATTGAACTGCAAAGACTCTGGCAGAAACCAGTGCAGGTGGTCCCGGTGGTGATGGGCACACTGGGTGCCGTGCCAAAAGATCTCAGCCAGCATTTGGAAACAATAGACATTGACAAAATCACGATCTGCCAACTGCAAAAGGCCACCCGACTGGGATCTGCACACATCATCAGAAAATACATCACACAGTCCTAGGCACTTGGGAAGTGTTCGACTTGTGGTTTTGTGAAACGAAATCCAGCATATCTATCTTGTTTGCTGTGTCATACAACGTCGTTGTGTCAATAATAATAATAATAATAATAATAATAATAGCAGCAAGGAAGATTGGAACTCAAACCTTTCTCCCCTTCCCCTGCCCAAAACCTGAGCTGTATCCTATTCCTCTAGGATCCCCCATGCTTTCCTTTTTATAATTATGTCCACATAGAAAACTTTCAATAAAAACTACAATAAAATAATAATAATAATAATAATAATAATAGGGAGGCCTGACTTGTAAGGCGACGATGTTGGCGGAGAGCATCTTGTACATCATCTCCTTGGCCTCCTTGGCCGGGATCATGGCAAAGTCCTCGATCTGCTTCTGCTCCAAGTGCTTCTTCCTCAAAAGCAAGCGGAAGATCCGTGCACAGCGGGAGCCAAACCTGGATTGCGGGGTGGGAGACAATAATAATAATAATAATAATAATAATAATAATAATAATAATAATAATAGAAACACTCTGCAATTCCCATCTATTTATTTTCCTCTCGGCCTGTGCCACGCAATATTCTAAACAAGTCACTTTGCTTCAAAAGCCTCTCCATTTCAAGTTGGAAAATAGGGGATCCCAAAGGCCATGTAGTCCAACCCCAAACAGAAATATAGAAATAAATCCAATCTATTTAGAAACATTTTTTTTTCAATAGTCCATCATTATCATCATGATCATCACCACCACCACCATCATCATCCTTTCCTGGATTATCGATTCCAGATTTTCCACCTTCCAAGGTTTACTTATTATTATTATTATTATTATTATTATTATTATTATTATTATTATTATTTTCCAGGACAATTAATTTGAGAGTTGCCACTTTCCAAGTCTTGCTAATCATTATTATACATTATATGCATATATGTATTTACATATGCATGTATTTATTATGTCTTGCTAATCATTATTACATTATTATACATTATATACATATATGTATTTAGATATGCATGTATTTATTATTGTTATTAATATTAATTATCATTATACACCTTAAGCAGTTTTCTATGATTTTCTGCGCAGGTCAAGTCTGTCGACATCACTATGCAGGAGTCACGAGTATATTATTATTATTATTATTATTATTATTATTTTCCTGGACAATCAATTTGAGAGTTGCCACTTTCCAAGTCTTGCTAATCATTATTATACATTATATACATACATACATACATACATACATACATACATACATATATATATATATATATATATATATATATATATATATATGTACATATGCATGTATTTATTATTATTATTAATATTAATTATCATTATACACCTTAAGTAGTTTTCTATGATTTTCTGCGCAGGTCAAGTCTGTCGACATCACTATGCAGGAGTCACGAGTATATTATTATTATTATTATTATTATTATTATTATTATTATTATTATTATTTTCCTGGACAATCAATTTGAGAGTTGCCACTTTCCAAGTCTTGCTAATCATTATTATACATTATATACATATATATATATATTTACATATGCATGTATTTATTATTATTATTAATATTAATTATCATTATACACCTTAAGCAGTTTTCTACGATTTTCTGCGCAGGTCAAGTCTGTCGACATCACTATGCAGGAGTCACGAGTATATTATTATTATTATTATTATTATTATTATTATTATTATTATTATTATTATTTTCCTGGACAATCAATTTGAGAGTTGCCACTTTCCAAGTCTTGCTAATCATTATTATACATTATTTACATATATATATATATATTTACATATGCATGTATTTATTATTATTATTAATATTAATTATCATTATACACCTTAAGCAGTTTTCTACGATTTTCTGCGTAGGTCAAGTCTGTCGACATCACTATGCAGGTGTCATGAGTATATTATTATTATTATTAGTAGTATTAGTATTATTATTATTATTATTTACCTTTCCTGGACGATCGATTCCAGCGTGGCAGTGGCCAGAGAGGCCAAGGCTTTGTGGAGGTCTGTTTTGGGAAAAAGTTATGGAAATAAATATGGAAGACTTTAATATTACCTTTAATATGGAACGTTCTTACGGAGCCAAAAACGGCTTCTATTTATACGATCAGACCTTGCAAAAAAGGATACTGATGACGTACATCCCTCCGCCGCTTTCGCCAGATTTCCCAACAAATTCCAGCTGTAAAACAAAATGCAAAGTATGTTCACTTTAAGAACAAAGCAATTAATTACAAAGGCTGCAAGACTTTTTCTTACCGGGTCGTCGGCCAGAAGCGTCAGATACTGGTCAAGGATCTGCTTGGAAATGTTGTAGCCGGAAGGGAGCGACCGGAATATCTTTACAAGGAAATAATCCATACGTTTCCATTGGTTATTTATACACAAATGAACCTCTGCTTTACTGTAACTACATATTATTTATAAGGTTTTATATAAGTGGGAAAATGCAGCAGGAGTTTCAACAAATGCATCGGATGAGTTGAAGTTGACCACGTTTTCAATGCATTGAAATGTGAGCTGTTGACATGAGAATGGTATTATTATTATCTGTAAATAATTTACTTATTATTATTATTATTATACTTATTATTATACTTATTATTATACTTATTATTATTATTATTATTATTATTATTATGTATTTCTCTTATGGTTTTATAGTGTTTGTAAAACCCTGGAAGTGTTTTTGACTCTCACTTCATGTGGAAGTCGGTAGATAAATTACATATATATTATAATTATAATTATTATAATTATTATTATTATGTATTTCTCTTATGGTTTTATAACGTTTGTAAAATGCTGGAAATATTTTTGACTCTCACTTCAATTGAAAGTCGGTAGATAAATTACATATATATTATTATACGTATTAATATTATTATACTTATTATTATTATTTTGTATTTCTCTTATGGTTTTATAGCGTTTGTAAAATGCTGGAAATATTTTTGACTCTCACTTCATATGGAAGTCGGTAGATAAATTATATATATATTATTATACTTATTATTATAATACTTATTATTATATTTATAATTATAATTAAAATGTATTTCTCTTATGGTTTTATAGCGTTTGTAAAACCCTGGAAGTGTTTTTGACTCTCACTTCAATTGGAAGTCGGTAGATAAATTACATATATATTATTATACTTCTTCTTCTTCTTCTTCTTCTTATTATTATTATTATTATGTATTTCTCTTATGGTTTTATACCATTTGTAAAACCCTGGAAGCGTTTTTGACTCTCCCTTCATATGGAAGTCGGTAGATAAATTACATATATTATTATTATTATTATTATTATTATTATTATTATTATGTATTTCTCTTATGGTTTTATAGTGTTTGTAAAACCCTGGAAGTGTTTTTGACTCTCACTTCATGTGGAAGTTGGTAGATAAATTACATATATATTATTATACTTATTATACTTATTATTATTATTATTATTATTATTATTATTATTATTATGTATTTCTCTTATGGTTTTATAACGTTTGTAAAATGCTGGAAATATTTTTGACTCTCACTTCATATGGAAGTTGGTAGATAAATTATATATATATTATTATACTTATTATTATAATACTTATTATTATATTTATAATTATAATTATAATGTATTTATCTTATGGTTTTATAGCGTTCGTAAAATCCTGGAAATGTTTTTGACTCTCACTTCATGTGGAAGTCTGTAGATAAATTACATTTATTATTATTATTATTATTATTATTATTATTATTATTATTATTATTATTATTATTATTATTATTATGTATTTCTCTTATGGTTTTATAGCATTTGTAAAACCCTGGAAGTGTTTTTGACTCTCACTTCATGTGGAAGTCTGCAGATAAATTACCTATATTATTATACTTTTTAGTCTTATGTTGTATTACATTATAATATTATTGTATGTATATATATTATACTATTAAGCAGAGGCTGGATGGCCATCTGTCAGGGGTGCTTTGAATGAGATTTCCTGCTTCTTGGCAAGCGATTGGACTGGATGGCCCATGAGGTCTCTTCCAACTCTACTATTCTATGATTCTATGATTCTATTAGCATAGCACAAAAGTAATATTATACATTATGATATTGTATTTTTATTTGTATTATATTATTATATATTATTATTTTATTATCCCACCTCATTGGACGAGAGCGGCTGCGTGTAGGGAGCGCCCGGGGCGGTGGTGACCTCGCTCATCCGCAGCATCGTCCGCACGATTTCGCTGCTGGTCTGTCCAGAGAAAGGAAGGAGAAGCACGGCTTATGGACTTCAGTCAGAACAACTATACCTAAAGACTATGGACTATTGATTAAAAAGGTACACAGAGAGAACTACATCCTATCTATGACTGAACTTTAATAAGAAATGTGCCTGTATGGTGAATTAATATAAGATGTTTGTGAGTAAACAAGATATTTTTCAAAGAAGACTTTAAAAAAATCTCTGCGTGCATATTTTACACTCAGAGGTTTCAAGGGAGTGTATATCTTTTGGACAACTGCAATTTCAACTTCAAAGAAACAATCATCCTCTGCTCACCAAATATATTTTTGTAGTCCGTGGCAATTCAAAGACATGGTTCTTCAGTCTAACAGCTGAGTTCCCTGTGTGCCATTACATGAATGCTTATGAATATCACTGCGAATTCCCTTGCAATTTTTAATAGTTCCACCTTTTATTCTGACACGGCTGATGTACTTTACAAATGTTTATTTTATTTGGGTTTGCGGAGAATTGATGTTGGATGCTTATTTAATTATATTATTATAATATATTACACTGCTAATATATAATATATAATATATTATAATACACTGCTACCAGTGTAAAGATGTTTATAATGCGGCCAACAGATGTAAAGGTTATCCACGCTTGCCACCACTATGGGAAGATATAGCCACTAGCTACTTAGAGAGGAGACCTTTTAAATTTTGTTTTTCTTCTTTCTTCTTGTTTGTTTTTGATGGTAATATATATGACAGAAGCTGAGATGTTTAAAAGAACAATAACACGTTTATTCTGGCACAAAGCTTAATGGTTACACTAACTTTCTCTTTAGAGGCACTTTGGTTAACAATTGCAAAGCTAGAATGAGGTGTTTCAAACTTCTTAATGTCACTTCTTTCTTTACTGCTCTAAACTGCAGTCACCCTGTGAATTACAATCACAGATTATCAGGAGACAGACTACCCTAAAATAAGTCACCAAACTTATTTTAAATTGACTCAAAAATAAGCATTTGTGTCTCCCTGATCCCTTCAACTGAGGGTCAGTCTTCACTGTACCTCATCAGGGCACAGACTACCTTAAAATAAGTCACCAAACTTATTTTAAATTGACTCAAAAATAAGCATTTGTGTCTCCCTGATCCCTTCAACTGAGGGTCAGTCTTCACTGTACCTCATCAGGGCACAGACTACCTTAAAATAAGTCACCAAACTTATTTTAAATTGACTCAAAAATAAGCATTTGAGTCTCCCTGATCCCTTCAACTGAGGGTCAGTCTTCCCTGTACCTCATCAGGGCACAGACTACCTTAAAATAAGTCACCAAACTTATTTTAAACTGACTCAAAAACAAGCATTTGAGTCTCCCTGATCCCTTCAACTGAGGGTCAGTCTTCACTGTACCTCATCAGGGCACAGACTAACTGCTTCTTTTTCAAACCTGCACTTCTCCACCAAAACGTCTCCGCCCACTTCTCGATGGCAACCAACTCATGAGTGCAGAGTAACTGAAATATTGACCCTTTTAAAATGCAATTAAAGAGGACATCTGTAAACTAAAAAATTCACACTTCGTTACAGGGTTGTTGTATGTTTTCCGGGCTGTGTGGCCATGTTCCAGAAGTATCTCCTGACAATGCCTGCCCTAGATGTGGGCGAAACATCAGAAGAGAATGCTTCTGGAACATGGCCAGACAGCCCGGAAAACATACAACAACCCTGTGATCCCGGCCATGAAAGCCTTCTTATTAATTCCCTAAAGGAGAGAAAAAGGAACAGACCTGGTCCATCCTGTTGGCCACGGCGCTGACGATCGCTTGGTCCCGGAAGTGTTGGTGGAAGCGGTCCAGGTTGACCTGCCAGTAGATGCCTTCTTCAGGTCCAGGAGGCTGAATATTATGGGGGAGAGAGACGAAAGCAGAGGTGCCATTCATATGGGGCTGGCAAAACAATAACAATAATGGAATCTGCCATGGCAATCCCAAAATAATAATAATTATTATTTTATTATGACACAGCAAACAAGATAGACATGCTGGATTTCGTATCACAAAACCCCAAGTCGAACACTTCCCAAGTGTCTAGGACTGTATTATTATTATTATTATTATTTTATTATGACACAGCAAACAAGATAGATATGCTGGATTTCGTATCACAAAATCACAAGTCGAACACTTCCCAAGTGTCTAGGACTGTATTATTATTATTATTATTATTATTTTATCATGACACAGCAAACAAGATAGACATGCTGGATTTCGTATCACAAAATCACAAGTCGAACACTTCCCAAGCATTTAGGACTCTGTGATGTATTTTCGGGTGATGCGTGCAGATCCCAGTAGGGTGGCCTCTTGCATACATAACAAACATACAACATAACATGACTGCGTATTGAACTACTTTTTCTGTCAAATTTGTTGTATTACATGATGTTTTGGTGCTTAATTTGTAAAATCATGACCTAATTTGATGTTTAATAGGCCTTTCCTTAATGCCTCCTTATTATCCAACATATTCGCTCATCCAACATTCTGCCGGCCCGTTTAGCTTGGATAAGTGAGACTCTACTGTAATACTAATTGACATGGCAGTCCCAAAATACTGATGATGATGATGATGATGGTAATAATAATACTGGGAATTCTGCATAGGCAATCCCAAAATAATAATAATAATAATAATAACAACAATAGGAATCCTGAAGCTTGAGAAGCCCCCTTAGCATCCTTGGTGATTGTACTGAGCATGTTCAGACTCAGGACTCCATTTTGTAGTCAGTCTGGAAGTGGATGCATGTTGCTGTTTGGCACCCTTTCCTGACACCAAAATATTAAAAATACATCCTGGAACTCTGTGTACCTCCTTGGCGCCTGCCTCCTGCTTGGACCGCTTGGCCTTCCTCTCGCCTTCCTCCTCCACTTCCTCCTCTTCGCCATCAGAATGCCTCCGTTTCCCTTTCCCTGTGGATCGAGAAAGAAAAGAATATCATATAAATATATATAATATAAATAATAATACATTCTAATACTAATAATAGATGCATAGCCGCATTGAGTCTCTTTGTGGACAGAAAAAGTTAGGTAATAATAATAATAATAATAATAATAATAATAATAATAATAATAATAAAAACAACAACAACAACAATAGACACGCAGTTACTTTGAGTCTCCTTTGTGGAGAGAAAAGATCGGGTATAAATAATAATATATAATAATAATAAAAATTATAATGTTTTCCCAGGTTTTTTGTGGTAAAATTACAGTAGAGTCTCACTTATCCAACACTCGCTTATCCAACGTTCTGGATTATCCAACGCATTTTTGTAGTCAATGTTTTCAATATATCATGATATTTTGGTGCTAAATTCATAAACACAGTAATTACTACATAGCATTACTGTGTATTGAACTACTTTTTCTGTCAAATTTGTTGTATAACATGATATGTTGGTGCTTAATTTGTAAAATCATAACCTAATTTAATGTTTAATAGGCTTTTCCTTAATCTCTCCTTATTATCCAACATATTCGCTTATCCAACGTTCTGCCGGCCCGTTTACGTTGGATAAGTGAGACTCTACTGTAGTTGCATCAGCTTATATTTGGGTCGGCTTATACTCAAGTATATACAGTAATTTTATTGGTATCTCGGCTTATACTGGAGTCAATGTTTTCCCAGTTTTTTTGTGGTAAAATTAGGTGCCTCGGCTTATATTTGGGTCGGCTTATACTCGAGTATATACGGTAATTTTATTGGTATCTCGGCTTATACTGGAGTCAATGTTTTCCCAGTTTTTTTGTGGTAAAATTAGTTGCCTCAGCTTATATTTGGGTCGGCTTATACTCGAGTATATAAATATTATTGGTATCTTGGCTTATACTGGAGTCAATGTTTTCCCAGTTTTTTTGTGGTAAAATTAGGTGCCTCGGCTTATATTCGGGTTGGCTTATACTCGAGTATATACAGTAATTTTATTGGTATCTCGGCTTATACTGGAGTCAATGTTTTCCCAGTTTTTTTGTGGTAAAATTAGGTGCCTCGGCTTATATTCGGGTTGGCTTATACTCGAGTATATACAGTAATTTTATTGGTATCTCGGCTTATACTGGAGTCAATGTTTTCCCAGTTTTTTGTGGTAAAATTAGGTGCCTCGGCTTATATTCGGGTTGGCTTATACTCGAGTATATACAGTAATTTTATTGGTATCTCGGCTTATACTGGAGTCAGTATTTTCCCAGTTTTTTTGTGGTAAAATTAGGTGCCTCGGCTTATATTCGGGTTGGCTTATACTCGAGTATATACAGTAATTTTATTGGTATCTCGGCTTATACTGGAGTCAATGTTTTCCCAGTTTTTTTGTGGTAAAATTAGGTGCCTCGGCTTATATTCGGGTTGGCTTATACTCGAGTATATACAGTAATTTTATTGGTATCTCGGCTTATACTGGAGTCAATGTTTTCCCAGTTTTTTTGTGGTAAAATTAGGTGCCTCGGCTTATATTCGGGTTGGCTTATACTCGAGTATATACAGTAATTTTATTGGTATCTCGGCTTATACTGGAGTCAATGTTTTCCCAGTTTTTTTGTGGTAAAATTAGGTGCCTCGGCTTATATTCGGGTTGGCTTATACTCGAGTATATACAGTAATTTTATTGGTATCTCGGCTTATACTGGAGTCAATGTTTTCCCAGTTTTTTTGTGGTAAAATTAGGTGCCTCGGCTTATATTCGGGTTGGCTCCAGTATAAGCCGAGATACCAATAAAATTACATTAATTGAGGCCTCAGTAGTTTAAATGTTTTTGAATCTTTACGTCAAACTGTAATTTAAGATAGGACTGTTCAACTCTGATTATTTATTTATTTATTTATTTACAGCATTTATATTCCACCCTTCTCACCCCGACTCAGGGCGGATCACATTACACATATAGGCAAACATTCAATGCCTTTTAACATAGAACAAAGACAAGACAAACATAGGCTCCGAGCGGGCCTCGAACTCATGACCTCCTGGTCAGAGTGATTCATTGCAGTTAATTGCAGCTGCTTGCTCTCCCACCTGCGCCACAGCCCGGGCCTAAATCATTATTTTCATCTTCTTCAATGTAAAGGTGCTTATGTATCTTTTTAATAATCATAAGAGTGAAATAATAAATGTAATAATAATAATAATAAATGCAGTAAAATAATAAATGTAATAATAGAGTAAAATAATAAATGTATTAATAATAATAAAAATAGAGTAAAATAAATGTAAAAGTAACAACAATAATAGAGTAAAATAATAAATGTAATAATAATAATGAATGGAGTGAAATAATCAATGTAACAATACCAATAATAATAGAGAAAAATAATAAATATATCATATATACTTGAGTATAAGCCGACCTGAATAGAAGCCCACCAGGACCCTCACCCGAGTATAAGTCGAGGAGGGTTTTTTTTCAGTCCTAAAAAAGGGCCAAAAAACTAGGCTTATACTTGAGTATATACAGTAAATAAGAGCAACTGGAGTTGAGAGCTCGGTCACAATGAATTAAACACCTTACCTGCGAGGTTGGGTTTGGGAGCGGCACAGGCGTCGGTCTCGGAGGAGGAAACTTGGCTTTCGCGGGGGGTCAAAGGGCACTGCTGGACAAAGCGAGTGTCGGCCAGGCGCACAAAGGTGGCCGAGACCTCGCCGTCGTCCATCGTTTTGCCCTCTGGGAGGAAAAACAACACTGGTTCAAGCCACGATCTCACTTCTACCAGGCATATATTTCGGGAAGGGGATGAAATATTCAGAATTAGCTTATATTAACACACATATATATATTCACAATTAGTCTATTATTGTTATAAAGCAGAGACTGGGTGGCCATCTGTCGGGAGGGCTTTGACAGCAGAAAGGGATTGGACTGGATGGCCTTTGGGATCTCTTCCAACTCTAGGATTCTATGTCTCTATTATTATTATTACCCATGGATTCCATGGGTTAGCTGAGAGTTTACTGTATTATTATTATTATTATTATTATCGCCTCTTCCCATCCTCATGGGTTCCATATTGTATTATTATTATTATTATGATGGCCTCTTCCCATCCTCATGGGTTTCATATTGTATTATTATTATTATTATTATGGCCTCTTCCCATCTTCATGGGTTCCATATTGTATTATTATTATTATTATGATGGCCTCTTCCCATCCTCATGGGTTTCATATTGTATTATTATTATTATTATTATGGCCTCTTCCCATCTTCATGGGTTCCATATTGTATTATTATTATTATTATTATTATGGCCTCTTCCCATCCTCATGAGTTCCATATTGTATTATTATTATTATTATTATTATTATTATTATTATTATTATTATTATTGCCTCTTCCCATCCTCATGGGTTCCATATTGTATTATTATTATTATTATTATTATTATTATTATTATTATTATTGCCTCTTCCCATCTTCATGGGTTCCATATTATTATTATTATTATTATTATTAATAATAATAATAATAATAATATGGCCTCTTCCCATCCTCATTGGGTCCCTATTGTATTATTATTATTATTATTATGATTATGATTATGATTATTATTATTATTATGGCCTCTTCCCATCCTCATGGGTTCCATATTGTATTATTATTATTATTATTATTATGGCCTCTTCCCATCTTCATGGGTTCCATATTGTATTATTATTATTATTATTATTATTATTAATAATAATAATAAGGCCTCTTCCCATCCTCATTGGGTCCCTATTGTATTATTATTATTATTATTATTATTATTATTGTTGTCTCTTCCCATCCTCATGGGGTCCATAGGTTATCTGAGAATCCCTTGTATTATTATTATTATTATTATTATTATTATTATTATTATTATTATTATGGCTTCTCCCAATCCCCATGGGTGCCTTGGGTTAGCTGAGTCTAATTCTTCCTCCTTCCTCTTCCTCTTCTTCTTCATCTTGTTTCTTCCAAGAGTTATCTGAAACTCTATTGTATTCATCTTATTATTATTGTGGCTTCTCCCAATCCTCATCCTAATCTTTTTTTCTTCTCCCACTCTATGTCCTCGAGGGGACCCAGGGCAAACATTCAATGCCATAAAGAAACTAAAACAAAATAACCCACCCATAATATTACTATTACTATTATTATGGTTTCTTCCAATCCTCGTGAGTGCCATGGGTTAACTTTTTCATCTCAGGAGTGACTTGGGTTAACCGAGAGTCTATCATATTATTATTATTATTATTATTATTATTATTATTATTATTATTGTAACACCATCTTCTCCAATTGTAGTGGAATATAGACTACTTGGAAGCCCAGAGTTTTCTGAGCAGAGGCTGGGTGGTCATCTGTCGGGGGGGCTTTGGTAGTGTCTTCTTCAACAGCAGAGGGGATGGACTGGGTGACCTCTGGGGGTCCCTTGCAACACTAGTGGTCAATAGGCTCCCATGCTCACCCTCCATGGTGTCGGTCAGCCGGTCGGCCACCTTCCTGATCAGGGCTCCCTTGGGCATCTGTCCGTTGAGCAGCAGTTCCTCCACGAGGAGTTCTCCGGCATCGCCGTAGAGGGTCTTGGCCGTGTAGATGTAGCGCGGGAAGCGCAGGAGGCGCAGGACACACTCGCACCGAGCCTCGTACTCCACCGGCGCCCCACGCCTCCGCGGCGCATGGAAGGACACCAGGCCGTGATGGATCAGCACACACAGCGCCTTACGCACCTGTCAGAGGAATCGGAAGCATTAAGGAAAGGACCGTCCGACAGACAGAAAGATATACATACAGATAGACACACACAGACAGTCCTCGACTGACAAACGACTCCTAGTTAAGAACTTTGGGGCTGAGACACCAGGAAGTGAGAGGGGTCTTATATTATACTAGCTGTGCCCGGCCACGCGTTGCTGTGGCAAAGTGGTGGTGGTATTGGTTAAAAATTGTTGTGTAATTTTTATTTGACGTTATTTGCAATTTTTTATTAATTTTATTGTAAGTTATATTTTGATTTATTATATTTTATTATTTTCTTGTATTATTTTTAGTTATTTTCTGTTATTATAGTATTTTACTAGCTGTGCCCGGCCACGCGTTGCTGTGGCGAAGTATGGTGGTATGGGAAATAAAGTATTGAGGAATTGGTGGTAGTTAAGGTAAAGGGTCCCCTGGGCTGACTGGGTTGCTAGGAGACCAAGTGAGTGAAGCTTAGCCTTCTAACTGGCAGCAATTGGATATAAACAATTATTCCTCTCCCTCTAATTAGGACTTTCTTTTCTTTTCTTTTTGTTGTATGAACGTAGAGGCATGGATGAGGGGTTGTGCTGCCAAGTTTAGTGTTTCTGGGATGTGTAATTTTGTTGTTTTGTCCTAGGCCGAGGCATGGATGAGGGGTTGTGCTGTCAATTTTCGAGGTTGTGGGGTGTTTACTTTTGTTGTTTTGTCCGCTGCCGTGATGCCATCACTCTTTTATATACAGTAGAGTCTCACTAATCCAAGCTAAACGGGCCGGCAGAAGCTTGGATAAGCGAGTATCTTGGATTATAAGGACTGATCAAGGAAAAGCCTATTAAACATCAAATTAGGTTATGATTTTACAAATTAAGTACCAAAACATCATGTTATACAACAAATTTGACAGAAAAAGTAATTCAATACGTAGTAATGTTATGTTGTAATTACCGTATTTACGAATTTAGCACCAAAATATCACGATATATTGAAAACATTGACTACAAAAATGGCTTGGATTATCCAGAGGCTTGGATAAGCGAGGCTTGGATTAGTGAGACTCTACTGTATATAGATTGTATTAATTTTTTAGTGTTTTTTGTTAATTTTTTGGGGGTTGCTAGGAGACCAAGTCGGAGGAGCTTAGCCTTCTAACTGGCAGCAATTGGATAAAAGCAATTATTCCTCTCTCTCTAATTATTATTATTATTACTATTATTATTATTATTATTATTAACTTCATTTCTATCCCGCTCTTCTCACCCCGTAGGGGACTCAGAGCGGCATACAACATACATCTAGGCAAAAATTCAATGCATTATACAAAGCAAATAAAACATAACATAAAATCAATAGAAACAATCAACATATAAATACAATTTAAAATTATTAATATTAAAATATTAAAACAAAAACAGCATCTAGACAAACATTATTAGGCCCTCCCCCTATCGATGTGAGAGAATTCTTCTGGAACACGGCTATACAGCCCGAAAAACTCACAGCACCTCACTGTATTTCCAACATTTTTTTGGCTTTTTTATTTTGGCTTATGGTTTGCATTCTTGCTCTTTATGACTGTTGTTGTTGTTGTTGTTGTTGTTGTTATTATTATTATTATTATTATTATCACCATCACTCCTGCAGAAACAAGCCTAGCAGTGAACTGCATCCCTCTAATAAACACCACACTATAGATGCTCTCCAACATTTGCATGGCATGATTTTGGCAGGAAATAGGTCTCCGGCCCAGCAGCTCCTTCCAGCTTCAGGGAAAGAGCCCTGGCTTTCTGCAGGGCTGCATTTCATCACTAAAGGCCCCCCATTAGTTCCCCTTAATCCTCTCCCGTCATGTGCTTCCCTCCTCTGGCAGCTGCACACTATGATTTTTCTGTGAAGCCTGATTACTTCATCCAGTGATACTTTCAGTACAAGCATCCCAAATATGCCACCTTCCAAACACTGCAAAGATTTGCATAATTTAAGTCAGTTTTTAAAATCTGTTGGGCATAAAAACCTTACTGGTTAATCTCCAGAACTCGACGCTCCTGCTCCAAACCCCGTCAATGACATTCTCTCCACTCGATAAGAACGAGCCCCCAAATGCTGCCAGCTCAATGGTGGTGTGTGTGTGTGTAATTAGGACTTTCTTTTTCTTTTCTTTTTGTTGTATCAACCTAGAGGCATGGATGATGGGTTGTGTTGTCAAATTTCGAGGTTGGGGGGCTTGTAGTTTTGTTGTTTTGTGGGTCGCCGTGATGCCATCACTCTTTTATATATATAGATAACAGGGGCTGCTTTCAAGCTAGATACCTGGTGGAGGGGCCTGCGTGCCTGGTGGGCCAGGACCCCCAAGGGCTGCCCCCCCCTCCGGATGAGCTGTGTCCCAATGGCCCCCACAATCTCCCCAAAGTGTTCGCGCAGAAGGAGCGAGCACAGCTGGATCTGCGCCTGCGTCATCCCCCTTTCCCGGAAACGGAGCACCCTGTAAAAGATGGAATTTTATTATTATTATTATTATTATTATTATAATCATCATCATCATTACTGTATTATTTATACCCCGCTTTTTCTCTCCACAAAGGAGATCAACATTGGAAGCATTCAATGCAATACTTTTGGCAATCTTCTTCGAAGCAGTATCTCCAAGTATATGTTCACCAATGCATCTCCATGTACAGTAGAGTCTCACTTATCCAAGCCTCGCTTATCCAAGCCTCTGGATAATCCAAGTCATTTTTGTAGTCAACGTTTTCAATGTATCGTGATATTTTGGTGCTAAATTCATAAATACAGTAATTACAACATAACATTACTGCGTATTGAACTACTTTTTCTGTCAAATTTGTTGTATAACATGAAGTTTTTGTGCTTAATGTGTAAAATCATAACCTAATTTGATGTTTAATAGGCTTTTCCTTAATCCCTCATTATCCAAGATATTCGCTTATCCAAGCTTGGATTAGTGAGACTCTACTGTATATATTCATATACACACATACATACATACATATATATATATATATATATATATATCCATCTATGTATTTCCATGTATATTATTTTATTTATTTATTTATTTAATATACCACTCTTCTCCCCCAGAGAGACCCAGAGTGGTCTTACATAATGGCAAGATTAATGCCACATATAATACAAAATATAGTAAAAACAAACAATCGTAAAAACACACTTAAAAACCAATATCATACCCCATTAAAACATTAAAACACTGTGTGACCGTTACAACATATATCCATATGTGGGTATATATATTCCATATATAAATCCATCTATGTATTTCCCTCTATCTATCATTCTATCTATCTATCCAGCTATGTATTTCCATGTATGTGTTTGTTATATGTATGTATACACACACACACCACGTATATATCCTTCTATGCAACAGTAACAATAATAGAGTAAAATAATAAATGTAATAACAATAATAGAGTAAAATAATAAATGTATGGCAAGCATATACATATATATATTCCTATATATATTTAAATGTCTATATTCCTATATATATGTGTTTATATTCCTATGTTTAGATTACCGTATTTAAATGCTCATATTAATATATATAATATACATGTTTATATACACACACGCATATAGACATATAATATATTAATTATAGACATATATATTATATGATATGATATTTTCTGATATTTTATATTAATATATATAATATATAAATGTTTATACACACACATATATACACACACACACATATAGACATATTATAATATATAGCATATTAATTATAGACATATATTATATGGTATGATCATATTTTCTGATATTTTATATTAATATATATATATATATATATATAAATGTTTATACACACACATATAGACATATATTATAATATATAGCATATTAATTATAGACATATATTTTATATGATCATATTTTCTATATTTTATTTTATATATATATATAATATAAATGTTTATACATACACATATATATACACACACACATATAGACATATATTATAATATATAGCATATTAATTATAGACATATATATTATATGATATGATCATATTTTCTATGATATTTTATATTATTATTGCTCCTCACGCTTCTGCGCAGGCTTCGACTTCCTCGAGTAGGCCTCAAAGCCCGCCCCCGGCAACCATGGCAACCACTTCCGCCTCGGGAGCCCCGCCCACCCTGCGTAGGATTGAGCCGGAGAGAGACTTCCGCCTGTCCGCTCTAGGCCGGTCCCTGACGCGCCCTCTCGCTGGTGCCGCCTTCCCTCCGGCGGCGGCGGGAGGAGACAAGATGGCGGAGGCCTCCGCCGCCGCCCTCGCCCCGCACCGCTTCTTCTGCCACAGCTGCAAGGGCGAGGTCAGCCCCAAGCTGCCGGTGAGCAAGCCCCGAAGGCCGCGGGCCTTGTCCTGAGGAGAAAGACCGGTCGATTTAGCAGCCTGTTTGACTAGGCCGCAGTTGGGGGTCCTCAGTGGCTTTTGGGGTGTTTATTGTGGCGCCTGATTGGGGGGCAGAAGGCCTTTGCGGTGGGTTTATGGCCTATCTTTGAAAAGGGAGTCGATTTGGGGCCTTTCTGTGGGAAATGAATGGCGTTGGGGTCTTTCTTTTCAATCAAGGGGATTTGGGGTCCCTTTGAAGGGAAGACATGGCTTTTTGGGTGTCTTTTGTAGGCCTTTGTGGGCCTTATGGGTTGGTTTAATTCCTAACTGTTAGGAATTGTGAGCCCAAGTTGGCCCATGCTTGGTTTAAGGCCTGTAGTTTTAAAAGGGGAGTCGATTTGGGACCTTTCTATGGGAAATGGATTTGGGGGGTCTCTTTTCAATCAAGGGGGGCTTATGGGGTTTTGGGGTTCCTTTGAGGGGAAGAAATGGCCTTTTGGGTGGCCATTGTAGTGCCTGGTTGGGGGCAAAAGATAGGGAAACCAATAGACTTGGGACTCATTTCTTCCTTTTTTAAAACAATACACAAAGATTGTATCTGTTGAGGCCTTATGGGGTCTTATGGGGTTCAAGGTGCCTGTGTTGTAGGGTTTGGGGCCCATTGTGTGAAAGGGGAGCACTATTTAATTTACAATACAGTAGAGTCTCACTTATCCAACATAAACGGGCCAGCAGAACGTTGGATAAGCGAATATGTTGGATAATGAGATTAAGGAGAAGCCTATTAAACATCAAATTAGGTTATGATTTTACAAATTAAGCACCAATATATCACGTTATACAACAAATTTGACAGAAAAAGTAGTTTAGTATGCAGTAATGCTATGTAGTAATGACTGTATTTACGAATTTAGCACCAAAATATCACAATTTATTGAAAACATTGACTACAAAAATGCATTGGATAAACCAGAACGTTGGATAAGCGAATGTTGGATAAGTGAGACTCTACTGTACTATATAACAGGGGTCCTCAAACTTTTAAAGCAGAGGGCCGGTCCACAACCCTTCAGACTGTTGAGGGGCCGAATTATCATTTGAAAAAAAAATCCAACAAATTCCTATGCACATTGCAAATGTCTTATTTGTAATGCAAAACAACAACAACAACAACTAAAGAACAATACAATATTTAAAAATGAAAACAATTTTAACTAACATAAGCCTATCAGGATTTCAATGGGAAGTGTGGGCCTGCTTCTAGCCAATGAGATAATCAAGTTAATTAGGATTGTTGCTGTTGTTGTTGTGTGCCTTCAAGTCATATCAGACTTTGTGTGAGCCTAAGTCAAAAATTATTTATTTATTCATTTACTGCATTTATATCCTGCCCTTCTCACCCCGAAGGGGACTCCGAGCAGCTGTATGTACATACAATATATTATATTATTAGCATAGCACAATATTAGCATTATATATCATCATATTGAACTATACCACTATACTGTAATATTATATGTAATATATAACATATAATTAATATTATTATATAGTATTATTAGTATTATATTGTATAACATGATAATATTATTATCAATATTATATGTATATACAATATATTATATTATTAAAACTTATATAAAAACATATTATAAAACTGAGGGCAGGGGCCAGGTAAATGACCTTGGAGGGCCGCATCCGGCCCCCGGGCCTTAGTTTGGGGACCCCTGCTATATGATATTATAATATATTGTATATGCTTATAACATTAATAATTTTATAATATTAATATTATCTTGTAATGTAATATAATATTTATTTATTTACTACAATTATATGCCGCTCTTCTCACCCCAAAGGGGACTCAGAGCAGCTTACAAATCAAATGTACATACAATATATTATTAGCATAGTACAATATAAGCATTAAATTACTATATTGTACTATATAATTTTATGGTGATATTATTAGTAATATTACATTTAATATATAATATATAATTAATATTATATTGTATTATTAATTAGTATAATATTGTATTACATTTTAATATTATTATCAATATTATAAGTACAGTACATACAATATATTGTATATTTATAAGTTATTGTATAAATATTTATTATAAATTATTAATAATACTAATAATACAATATAATAATGCTAATTATATATTTTATATTACATGTAATATTATTAAGAATATTACAATATATAGATATAGTACAATATGGTAATTTATTGCCAATATTGTGCTATGCTAATAATATAATATTGTATGTAAATTTAATTTGTAAGCCACTCAGAGTCCCCTTCGGGGTGAGAAGGGCGGGATATAAATGTATTAAATAAATAAATAAAGGGTCCGATATAAAGGGAATTGGGAGTCTGAGTTAATATAATATGGGAGGCAGTTCTTATGGGATTTGAAGGGGTTATGTTTATTCATACCCCCCTTTATCTCTCCCTTTGGCCCATTTATTATTATTACTGGGCTCTTTTCTCCATTTCCTCTGCCTCTTTAAGACACTGCTTTAGGCTTGGCTCAGTTTCCTGGTGCTGACTTTGGCACATACACATACATACATATATATACATATATATACAGTAGAGTCTCACTTATCCAAGATAAACGGGCTGGCAGAACCTTGGATAAGCAAAAAAAATCTTGGATAATAAGGAGGGATTAAGAAAAAAGCCTATTCAACATAAAATTACATTATGATTTTACAAATTAAGCACCAAAACATCATGCTTTACAAGAAATTGACAGAAAAAGCAGTTCAATACACAGTAATGTTATGTAGTAATTACTGTTTTTACGAATTTAGCACCAAAACATTGCAATATTTACTACCAAAACAATGACTACTAAAAGGCAAACTGCCTTGAATAATACAGAACTTTGGATAAGTGAAGCTTGGATAAGTGAGACTACTGTATATATATATACGTGTATGTATTGTGTTCTTTTGTTTCAGCAAATAAATGCCCTTTCACTTTCCATTGTTCAGGATTTCCTGAGTATCATTGAGGTCTTTGTAAAGCTAGATTCACTGTTCATACTTTGCAAAAGGTGGGATGATATTATCTACAAGGAGACTTGAATGTTGTTGTTGTTGTTGTTATTATTATTATTATTAATTATATGACACAGCAAACAAGATAGATATGCTGGATTTCATTTCACAAAATCACAAGTCAAACACTTCCCAAGTGTCTACATGACTGTGTCATGTATTTTCAGATGATGCGCACAGATCCCAGTCGGGTGGCCTTTTGCAGTTGGATTATTATTATTATTATTATTAGATCCCATCAGAGTCTTAATATACATAGGAGAGGGTTTTCTCTCTATCCCGGCATCATCGAAAGGCAAGAAAGGAGAAGGATTTGATACTTTCTCAGCGCAGAATCATCCCTCTAAAGAAGCCAAATAGTGCAGTGAAGAAATACAATGTATAGATAATAATAATATTCCACAAGATTTCTGGAACAGGTTGTGTTAATGAAGGGAAAGGTTGAGATCTTTATCGGTTGTTTATGAGCGGCCAGAGGACCTTTGGCTTGTAAGGGTGCCTCTGCTTGGGTTTTGCTTTCGTTCTTGCTTCTTGGAAACCTAGACGTTTCTTAGCCTTCCTTATATCTCTGAAGCTTGATCTGTTTTGGCATACTTCTAAGCTCAAAAGTCAACAAATGCTGATTCAGGAGACAAAGTAGGCCTTGCGAAGTTCCTACGGCTTTGGAAAGGGTTCAAATGTCGAGGTCCTTCCGGATATTATTATTGTTTTAGAGAGGGATATAAATATAATATAGTAAAGTAATAATAGTAAAAAAAATCAACGCTTCTAAATGCAAGCCACTTTGAGTCTCCTTTGTGGAGAGAAAAAACAGGATATTAATAATAGTAATATCTACGAATAATATTAAACCTTATATTTTTCTCTTTATAGGAGTACACCTGTCCCAGGTGCGAATCGGGCTTTATTGAAGAAGTGACTGATGATTCCAGGTATCTCTCTCCCAACGTTCATAGAGTTAATTTTAGAAATATATAGGACTGCTCCTTCTGTGTTCATTTATGATGCTTATGTGGTCTGAAATCAGGAACTACAATTCCCATCATTGCTGACAGTCCATGCCCGTGCGCCTTTCTATACTGTTGTTGTTATATACTGTATACTTTCTATACTTTCTATATGTTGTTGATATGAATCCATGATATTATATCCTATAAATATATAAACTGAAGGTAATGGATCCCATCTGATCTTGGAAGCTAAGCAAAATCAAGCTTGGTTAGTACTTGGATGGGGGACTTAACAAGGAATTGATATTTCAGAAAAACCTATAAAAATTCATCATCCATAAAAATGGATCTCAGTAAAGAGTGGGAGATAATAATAATAATAATAATAATAATAATAATAATAATAATAATAATAAGGGCCCGGGCTGTGGCGCAGGCTGTTGAGCAACCAGCTGCAGCCAGTGCAACAAATCACTCTGACCAAGAGGTCATGAGTTCGAGGCCAGCTCAGAGCCCCATGTTTGTTCTATGTTAAAGGCATTGAATGTTTGCCTTATATGTGTAATGTGATCCGCCCTGAGTCCCCTTCGGGGTGAGAAAGAAGGGCGGGATATAAATACTGTAAATAAATAAATAAGTGTAATATAAATATAATACAATGATAGTAATAGTTTATTCAATGCTTAAACCATAGGTCTTACACACAGGACAAATAAACACATAAATACCAGATCATAAAATACAAATAAATAAAATAATTCATATAATATTAAATATAATAATAAATGTAAGTATAATAATAAATATCACAAGTACAAAATAATATACAAAATAATAATTATTAATATCATTACATATACATATATTAATAATTATAATGATACAATTTCTCAAATATAACAAATATAAGTATAATAAATATAATAATATATGTATAATAATAACTATAAGTATGATAAATATTCTCAAATATAATAGATATAAGTATAATATTAAATGAATACAATATTAAATATATGTATAATTAAATATAATAATAAATATACTGTATATACTCGAGTATACGCTGAGTTTTTCAGCCCTTCTTTAGGGTGAGGGTCCTGGTCGGCTTATATTCAGGTCAGCTTATACTTGAATATATATGGTACATTTATTATTTTTCCCTATTATTGTTGCTATTACATTTATTATTTTACTCTATTATTATATTTATTATTTTACTCTATTTATTATTATTGGAAGGTCATGTAAGCACATTTACATTAAAGAAGATGAGAATAATGATTTAATGAGAGGTGGACAGTCTTATCTTAAATTATATTTTTATGTAAATATTCCAAAACATTTAACCTACTGATACTTGAATTAATGTAATTTTATTGGTATCTATTTTTATTTTGAAATTTACCAGTAGCAGCTGCATTGCCCACCTCGGCTTATACTCAAGTCAATAAGTTTTCCCAGTTGTTTGTGGTAAAATTAGGTGCCTTGGCTTATATTTAAGTCGGCTTATCCTCGAGTATATACGGTATATATAATAATAAATATTTATTTATTATATTTATTTATTACAATATTTATATCCCGCCCTTCTCACCCAACAGGGGACTCAGGGCGGCTTACAATAAAACACACATATAAAAATTGTACAATCTATAAAAGAGTGATGGCATCACGGCAGCGGACAAAACAACAAAAGTAAACACCCCACAACCTCGAAAATTGACAGCACAACCCCTCATCCATGCCTCTAGGTTGATACAACAACAAAAAAAGACAACTAAAGTTCTAATTAGAGGGAGAGGAATAATTGTTTTTATCCAATTGCTGCCAGTTAGAAGGCTAAGCTCCACTCACTTGGTCTCCTAGCAACCCACTCACCCCAGGGGACCCTTTACCTTAACTACCACCAATTCCTCAATACTTTATTTCCCATACCACCATACTTCGCCACAGCAACGAGTGGCTGGGCACAGCTAGTACACTATAAAACAGTTAAAAATTATTAACTTACATCAGACATTCATAAAACACATTCTAAAATACAGATGGGTGTGTTCAAGTTTAAAGGACTGGGTCTGTCGATTATATATATAATGATAATAATTAAATATAATTATATTAAATATAATTATATAATTATAAACATTAAATATAATGATAATAATTATTATAGCTATTGTTATTGTTTGACAGGTGCCTCAAAGGCAGGTATACACACATCCAGTTCTCTAAAAGGAACTGGAATAATATGGGATAGATTGGAGTGTATCTTTAATGTAAAGGTAGGGCTGGCCTTTGGAAATGGAAAATTACACCCTCGCTGACACACGATTTGAAGTGTCTACACACCAATCCCAAATTTGGAGATGGCTTTTGGCTTCCTTGAGCAGCTCTGACTCACCTTTGGGTCTGGAAGGAGCCTCTTGACTTGGCCCTGAATGCAGCAGGATATAAATAAAGCAAATTAAATCAAAATAAAATTCCTCCAGCCTATTTTTAGGCACGACTCAGAGGCGGGAAGTATTTTAGGGACGCACCGGCACCGCTCTCCATTGGGATTTCATTTCTTTCCCCGTAGTTTCCTTGAAGGCGGCGGCAGCGGGATCGACGACAGCCCTTCCACTCCCTTTGCAGAGGTGAGCCTCTCCTTGCGGAAATATTTTGGCTTGTTTTCAGAGGCCGTGGCCACCTAAACATTGGGAAGAACTTCTTTGATGTCCGGAGCCGTTCGGCAGTGGATTATTCCGCCTTGGGTCTAGAGGTTTTTAAACCAGGTGGCCATCTGTTAGGAGGGATTGGATGATGTCTTCCTCTATGACAGAAACGGGTTGGACTGGATGGCCTTTTGGGGTCTCTTCCCATCCTAGGATTGTATTGTTCTATTATTATTATTTATTATCACACAGCAGACTAGATAGACATGCTGGATTTCGTATCACAAAATCACAAGTCAGACACTTCCCAAGTGTCTAGGACTGTGTGATGTATTTTCAGATGATGTGCGCAGATCCCAGTAGGGTGGCCTTTTGCAGTTGGCAGATCGTAATTTTGTCAATGTCTATTTGTTTCCAAATGTTGGCTGAGATCTTTTGGAATTATTATTAAGCAGAAGTTGGGTGGCCATCTGTTGGGAGGAAAGATAAAGCGGAATATAATAATAATAATAATAATAATAATCTGGGTGCCGTGCCAAAAGATGTCAGCCAGCATTTGGAAACAATAGACATTGACAAAATTACGATCTGTCAACTGCAAAAGGCCACCCTACTGGGATCTGCACGCATCATCCGAAAATACATCACACAGTCCAAAACGTTTGGGAAGTGTTCGACTTGTGATTTTGTGATATGAAATCCAGCATGTCTATCTTGTTTGCTGTGTCATATAATAAAATAATAATAATAATAATGATGATGATGATGATGACAGAAGGGGGTGGATCTTAGGATTTCTTCCAGCTCTAAGTATATTATAATAATTATTACAGTAGTGTCTCACTTATCCAACATAAACGGGCCAGCAGAATGTTGGATAAGTGAATATGTTGGATAATAAGGAGAGATTAAGAAAAAGCCTATTAAACATCAAAATAGGTTATGATTTTACAAATTAAGCACCAAAACATCATGTTATACAACAAATTTGACTGAAAAAGTAGTTCATTACACATTAATGCTATGTAGTAATTACTGTATTTACGAATTTAGCACCAAAATATCATGATATATTGAAAACATTGACTACAAAAATGGCTTGGATAATCCAGAACGTTGGCTAAGTGAGTGTTGGATAAGTGAGACTCTACTATATTATCATCATCACCATCATCCTAACCCTGTTCTGCTATAACAGAATGCACAATTATTATTATTATTAATATTAATATTAAGCAGAAGTTGGGTGGCCATCTGTTGGGAGGAGAGATAAGGCAGAATATAATAATTATTATAGTATTATTATTATATAATATATTGTAATATTATAATAATTATTATATAATATATTGTATGTTTATATACTTGTCAACCACCCTGAGTCCCCTTCGGGGTGAGAAGGGCGGGATATAAATGTCGCAAATAAATAAATAAATATTATATTTATACCCTGCTTTATCTCTCCCAAAGGAGGTTCAAAGTAGCTATGTATCTACTATTGTTATTATTATTATTATTATATTTATATTTATATTTATTTAATAATATGATATAATAATAATGTCTGTGTTTAAAGATCTCCACCCTGCCTGGGATGATGACAACGACAATAAAAATAATAATAATCCGGTGTATTCTCCCAGATGCAAAGCCAATCTAGTCCATGTGCCCAGTGTTGTAAGCGCAAGCTGCCTCTCATTTCTCTGTCTTTTCCTTCTCTAGTTCTGGGACCAGCTGGAACGTTCGATGGTTTTCCCGTTGCTGAGCGGCGGGGGGGCCCTGGAGGCGGCCGCGGAGGGGGCGGGCGGCCCCCGGGAGAGCGAGCGGGGGCCCCCGGCCCACCCCACCGACCTCTGGGGCCCCGGGCGGCCCCCCCGACTCCCCGTGGCGCGCCGGTACCGGGCACGCTACAGCTCCCGCCCTGAGCGCTCGCCTGCCATCGAGGGGTAAGGACCATCTTATCTACATCTACATCCATATATATATCATTTTTGGGAGTTGTAGTTCACTTGCATCCAGAGAGCATTCTGAAGCCCACCAATGATGGATCTGGACCAAACTTGGCTTACTGGCCGGCTTTGAGGATGATTGACCTTGAATTCTGGGGGTTGTAGTTCACTCATATCCTTATGCATTCTCTAATGGGAGCATTCATAAAAAACAAAAGCAATGACTTATTTGTTGTTATTATTATTATTATTATTATTATTATTATTATTATCCCATCTACTATTATTATTATTATCATCATTGAATCCTAGAGGTGGAAGAAACCCTAAGGGCCATCTACTACTACTACTACTACTATTTTTATTGAATTGAGATGGAAGAGACCCCAAGGGCCATCTACAATTATTATTATTATTATTATTCCATCTACTGCTATTATTATTATCCCATTTACTATTATTATTATTATTATTATTATTGAATCCTAGAGATTGAAGAGACCCCAAGGGCTATCTACAATTATTATTATTATTATTCCGTCTACTGCTATTATTATTATCATCCCATCTGCTATTATTCTTACTATTATTCTGATTGAATCCTAGACATTGAAGAGACCCCAAGGGCCATCTACAATTATTATTATTATTATTATTATTATTATTATTATTCCATCTACTGCTATTATTATCATCATCCCATCTACTATTATTCTTACTATTATTCTGATTGAATCCTAGACATTGAAGAGACTCCAAGGGCCATCTACAATTATTATTATTATTATTATTATTATTATTATTATTATTATTCCATCTACTGCTATTATTATTATCCCATCTACTATTCTTATTCTTATTCTTGAATCCTAGAGATTGAAAAGACCCCAAGGGCCATCTACAATTATTATTATGATTCCATCTACTGCTATTATTATTATCCCATCTATTATTATTATTATTATTATTATTTAATCCTAGAGATTGAAGAGACCCCAAAGGCCATCTTTTACTAGAGTTGAAAGGGACCCCCAAAGGCCATCCAGCCCCTTTCTGCCATAAAGGAAAACGTCACCAAAGCCCTCCCAACAGATGGCCATCCTGCTCTTTTCTGTGTTCTCACGTGGGACTTCCCTCCCCATGTTTTCTTTTCCTCCCTCCAGGATCATCCAGCAGATCTTTGCGGGCTTTTTTGCCAATTCGGCCATTCCTGGCTCCCCTCCTTCGCCTTTCTCCTGGTGAGTTGGGAATTTTGCCACCCATTGCTTGGGAATTACTATTATATATTATGCCATATTATATTATACTATAATGTTTTATTATATTATAATTGTTGTATTGTATTATTATATTGTACTATATTATATTCTATTATACTATTATTATATTATACCATATTACATTGTATTATAATATTACATTTTTATTATATTATATTACATTATAATTTTTTATATTATTATATTCTATTATACTGTTATTATATTATACTATTATATTTTTAATATTTTGTAGTATCTACCAGTTTACATTCTACACTATATGCACTTTCTCTGACCCAGTTCATTTTTAGGAGCCTACCCAGGTTTTTATCCAAGTATGTTTTACTTTAAATGTGCCTTTAATATGGCCAATTCTCTTACACCAGAAGCGACTTTCGGTTTCTCAAGTTGCTCCTGGCATGAGAAAAGATATTATAAGAATGGAATATAATAATACAATATGGTATGGTATGTTATTATTATTATTATTATTATAAAATATCATGATAATTATAATAATAAATTTGCCAATTTCTTCCTTCCAGGGGTGGGACCTTGCATTCGAGTCCCGGAGACTATGCCTGGGGTCAGAGCGGCCTGGATGCAGTCGTCACACAGGTAAATGGAGAGCCATTTACTATTATTAGTATCATTAGTATCATTAGTATTATTATTGTTCCTAGAGATGGAAGAGACCTCAAGGCCCATCTGTCTGGGGCCAAAGAAGAAGAAAGGGGGGCCAGGAAGACATCATTCCACCATGTCTCCTGTGTCAATATAACAATATAATAATATAGAATAGTAATATTATACTAATAATATATTGTATGTACATATAATATTGATAATAATATTATAATGTAATACAATATAATAATATAGTATTATAATTCTATATTATATATTACATGTAATATTACTAATAATATTGCAGTATAATGGTATAGTACAATATAGTGATATATAATGCTAATATTGTGCTATGCTAATAATATAATACAGTACTAATATTGTTATACAGTAGAGTCTCACTTATCCAACGCTCGCTTATCCAACGTTCTGGATTATCCAACGCATTTTTGTAGTCAATGTTTTCAATACATCGTGATATTTTGATGCTAAATTCATAAATACAGTAATTACTACATAGCATTAATGTGTAATGAACTACTTTTTCTGTCAAATTTGTTGTATAACATGTTTTGGTGCTTAATTTGTAAAATCATAACCTAATTTGATGTTTAATAGGTTTATCCTTAATCTCTCCTTATTATCCAACATATTTGCTTATCCAACGTTCTGCTGGCCTGTTTATGTTGGATAAGTGAGACTCTACTGTACTAATAATATGATATATTGTATATACATATAATATTGATATTAGTATTATAATGTAATACAATATAATAATAATACAGTATTATAATTCTATATTATATATTTCATGTAATATTACTAATAATATTGCAGTATAGCGGTATAGTACAATATATAATATATAATGCTAATATTGTGCTATGCTAATAATATACAGTACTAATATTGTTGTACTAATAATATAACATATTGTATATACATATAATATTGATAATCATATTATAATATAATACAGTATAATAATACAGTATTATAATTGTATATTATATATTACATGTAATATTACTAATAATATTGCAGTATAATGGTATAGTACAATATAGTGATATATTGTCCCATGCTAATAATATAATACCGTACTAACATTATGGTATACTAATAATATAATATATTGTATATACATATAATATTGACTATAATATTATATAATATTGACTATAATATTATATTATCGAACTGCTAGGTTGGCAGGAGATAATATTATAATGTAATGCAATATAATAATAATACAGTATTATAATTCTATATTATATATTACATGTAATATTACTTATAATATTGCAGTATAATGGTATAGTACAATACAGTGATATATTATGCTTATATTGTGCTATGCTAATAATATAATATATTGTGTATGTACATATAACTTGTAAGCTGCCCTGAGTCCCTTTCGGGGTGAGAAGGGCGGGATATAAATGTCGCAAATAAGTAAATAAATATTACCATCATCATCCAAGAGGATGATGATTGAATTCTAGAGTTGGAGGACACCCCCAAAGGCCACCCAATCCACTCCCATCATCATTATGATTACGATTCAAAGTGATGGTGGTTGAGTGCTAGAGTTGGAGGAGACCCCCAAAGGCCATCCAACCCAACCCTGTTCTGCTTCCTTCTGCAGCTTCTGGGCCAGCTGGAGAACTCGGGCGCCCCGCCGGCCGAGAAGGAGAAGATCTCCTCCCTCCCCACGGTGACGGTCACTCAGGAACAAGTCGGTAAGTCTCCTGTGGAGGCACGATGATGGGAGTTGTAGTCCGCCTCCTGGGGCTCTGTGGTTTCATCTCCACACTTGTTCTGTCCCCCAGATACGGGCCTGGAATGCCCCGTCTGCAAGGAGGACTACACCTTCGCGGAACAGGTCCGGCAACTCCCCTGCAACCACTTCTTCCACAGCAGCTGCATTGTCCCCTGGCTGGAGATGGTGAGTGGCTGTCCGTACGGCTTGATGTAATAATAATAATAATAATAATAATAGTAATAATAATAATAATAATAATAATAATAATAATGGAAACAATAGACATTGACAAAATTACGATCTGCCAACTGCAAAAGGCCACCCTACTGGGATGATAAGTGAGACTCTACTGTACTGTAAATAAATAAATAAATAAATGTGTTGCAATAGCAGATTCCCAGATTAGCTTAGTGTTTACACCTTATTTTATTTCGTTTTGGTTATTTAATATTTAATATTTTATTTAAGTGATATTTGTCTTTACTGTTCTAATGTAGCAAAAAACCTATGTAAAATCATACCACGTATTTTTGACATTAATATTGAAATCTGAAATATATACAGAAAGTCCCCCCCGAGGGAGAAGAGTGGTATATCTTGTCTCCTGTGCCATAGCAACATGCTATGCTAATTTTATATACATATATATATATAATTTATAATGTATAAATATATACTATATTGTATATATGTATAATATTGATAATAATATTATAATTGAATACAATATTATACTACAGTAGAGTCTCACTTACCCAATATAAACGGGCCGGCAGAATGTTGGATAAGCGAGTATGTTGCATAATAAGGAGGCATTAAGGAAAAGCTTATTAAACATCAAGTTAGGTTATGATTTTACAAATGAAGCACCAAAGCATCATGTTAGACAACAATTTTGGCAGAAAAAGTAGTTTAATGCACAGTAATGTTATGTTGTAATTACTGTATTTATGAATTTAGCACCAAAATATCATGATATATTGAAAACATTGACTAGAAAAATGCGTTGGATAATCCGGAACGTTGGCTAAGCGAGTGTTGGATAAGTGAGACTCTACTGTACTAATAATACAATATAATAATATTAATTATATATTATATATTAAATATAATATTACTAATAATATTACCATATAATGATATAGTACAATATAGTAATTAATGCTTATATTGTGCTATGCTAATAATATATTGTATGTTCATTTGATTTGTAAGCTGCTCTGAGTCCCCTTCGGGGTGAGAAGAGCGGGATATAAATGTAGTAAATAAATAAATATATATATATCTATATAAAAGGGTAATGAAATTTCGGCCTAGGACAAAACAACAAAACGACACATCCCAGAAACACTAAACATGGCAGCACAACCCCTCATCCATGCCTCTGCGTTCATACAACAAAAAGAAAAGAAAAATTAAGTCCTAATTAGAGGGAGAGGAATAATTGTTTTTATCTAATTGTTGCCAGTTAGAAGGCTAAGCTCCGCCCACTTGGTCCCCTAGCAACCGACTCAGCCCAACAGATGGCCACCCAGCCTCTCAATAGTAATAATAATAATAATAATAATACAATCCTAAGGTTAGCAGATAGCCCTAAGGATCATCCAGTTCAACTTCCTTATATCATGCAGGAGGACACAATCTAACCACTCCTGGCAGATGGCCATCCAATATCTGCACAATAATAATACACATCGAACCATAGCATCAGACAGTTAGGAGACACCCCTAAAGGCCATCCAGTCTAACCCAATTCTGCCATTGGACGATACAATCCAAGCACTCCCAACAGATGGCCAGCCAGCCTCTCAATACTACTACTACTAATAAGAATAATAATAACAACAACATCATCATACATCTCCTAAGGTTTGGAGTGACCCCTAAGGATCATCCAGATCAACTTCCTTCTACCATGCAGGAGGACACAATCCAAGCACTCCTGACAGATGGCCATCCAGCCTCAACAAGTTCTCACCAACACCACCAGACAAACCACAGCAATGCGTGGCTGGGCACAGCTAGTATGTATATATAAGTCAAATAAATGTGCTGTGACCACATGTCCATTAGAACGGTATTTTTTTTACCGCAACGGAGTTCCATGCAATGCATTTCTATCTAATCCCTGACGTCTTTCTTTCTCGCTTCCACCGCAGCACGACACGTGTCCCGTGTGCCGCAAGAGCCTCAACGGGGAGGACTCCACGCGGCAAGGCCCCGGTCTGGAGCCCTCCTCGGCCGGCGGCCCCTTCGGCGGGGCCGGACGCCTGGACGACCGGTGGACTTTCTAACGGGGGCCTTTTGGGCGAGCGCCTCCTTCCCGTAGTTCTCCGTGTGCGTGGCACGACCACCTAAAACCCAAGTAGTGCGGATGAGAGAGCGGAGGGAGGGAGCCGTGAGCGAAGGGATCCAAGATGGCCGCCTGCCCGGAAACCACTAACCCTCGAGAACCGGCCTCGTCGTCACCGTTCGCCGTTCCTGAAAATTCAACCCGTCTTCCAAGATGCGAAACGAGAGGGCGAGGAAAACTCGTCAAAAAGAATCCCGCGAATTCGCTCCTCCCGAAACAACGTTACTCGTTGTATTTCACTCTTCCCAAAACACAACAGGGATTTACTTACTCGTTCCGTCTCGACCTCAACGTACATCGGATTTTCTATTGTTTTCATCCGATTTGGCTTCCCGAAACACAACAGGGATTTATTTACTCGTTCCGTCTCGACCGCAACATACATCGGATTTTCTATGTTTTCATCCGATTTGGTTTCCCGAAACACAACAGGGATTTATTTACTCGTTCCGTCTCGACCGCGACATACATCGGATTTTCTATTGTTTTCATCCGATTCGGTGACCGGTTTTCGACTCTAATTCCCCGTCAAAAAAAAACCCTGCCAAGAACAGAGGGTGCGAGGCCCAGATTTTTTCAGGTAAACGACTCCCGACGAACTGTGAAGCGATGCGCCTCTAGTGAATCTATATATACATATACATATATATATATATATATTTCTTCCTTTGCTGCTGCCTCGTTTCTCCTTTGGTTTGTTTTTTTTTGACCGCTACTTTAAAAAGACTCCTTTCTGCTGCCTTGAAAAATGGACCACGTTTGATTCCAACCTCCAAAGACTACTAATAATATTATTATTATTATTTTTGCAGGATGTTCTCTCCCGCCAGTATTTAAAAATGAGAATGTCATTTGTCTGCTGTCATTAAAGAAACACACCCTTTTTTGTGTTCCTTTAAAGTGGTTTTTCTCCCAGCCTAACATTTTTCAATGTATTGGGTTTTAACTTCAGAATCATGTCTTAAATGGGAGGATTTGGCTGTTGAAATCGGCCCCCCCCCAAAAAATCCCCATAAATTGAAATTTAACCCAACATAAAGGATAACAACCCTGGAATCCAACCTTTTTTTTTTTGTCTTCTCTTTGCTATCCGAAATAGAATAAAACTCTTTAATAAATAAGCACTCCGGAGGAATTGTTGGAAGGGAAACAAGGGATTTTATTTGTAAAAATTTTTCAGTTTGCCCCAAAATCCTCACCTTCCTTTTGGGCTTTTAGCGAGAAAACATTTCAGGAGAGCAAATCCGTTACGGGAAATACTTGAAATGGAAAAAGGAACAGCAAGTAGTGTCTTTATTCACCTACCAACCCTACACAGGCAGTGTATTTTCATTTGCAGTCCTTTTACGGGACATTAAATACCGAGGTTTGGACCCAATACTTAGGCAAACGGTGTGACTGTGTCATCCTTGTACACAAAAGAGAATAATGTCATCTTTGTGTTTCCACCCAAATATATCTTGTTCAGAACCCATTATTTTGAGGAGCAGTGTGACAGTGTCATCTTCATACATGAATCATAAAAAACGTTGTCTGTGTTTCCATCCAAATATATCTTATTGGGAACCCATTACTTCGAGGGACAGTGTGATAGTGTCATCTTCATACAGTATCATAATAGACAATGGTGTTCCCGGTACAAAATACTCCTGGTGTTTTGCATTTCAGCCAAAATATGATACGGAATTTCAGACGGACAAGCAAACTCACGTAATTGCGGACCTATTTCAGAATGAGGCTAAGACAAGAGGAATCTTCCCTTTGAAAGCTACAAAATACATACTGGGTGGAATTACTTTCAAAAGTACCTGTTCTGACTTACATATGTTCTGTACGTTAAATATATCACTTGGGGACGGCCTGTATATAGTTTGCTTATAGCGTGGGCCAGACCCTATATATAGCCGGCGTCTCAATACAATTTGGTCCTGTTTTTATGTGGGAAGAGTCCGCTTAAAGGTCCCGTACCAAACCCGATCCGTGGATATTTACGAAAGCTATTGCATTGTAATCTTGTCTTTTCTTTCTCATTAAAAAACGAGGTTCAATTTTGGTAGAAAGAGACTCCCGACGAGCCCCAGTTTCGTTCGTTTCTCTTCCAAACAATTCAGTTGTTTTCAAAACAGTTTCCCAAAGGTTCTATTTGTACAAACTGGGAGACGGCCCAATTCTTTGAGTATCGGAACTGGAGGAATAACGCCCTCGGAACGGGATTGGAAGAGCGCCGTTGTTCGGGCTTCTGCCTGCGCGTCGAAGGAAAAGTCCTCGCTCTCGTCCGCCGCTATTCTTCCTCGTCCTCCTTTTCCCCGGGCTTTTTGTGTGCGAAAAATCCAAGCTGCGGAGAAACAATCGAGATCATATTGAGGAAATCGTACGCGGGATATATGGGCATCGGCTGTGATTCGGGAGACCTGGGTTCGAATTCTGATGTTATGGGAAATCATATTGTCTTCTAGAGATGTGCGGTCCATTAAAAATGGTTCGAATCTCACCCGGAAATCCCCAGGATAAATCGGACTTGAAGGGAAGCCCGCGACGGAACCATTCCCAGGTTTCTGGGTCCGGACCTTACCTTCCATAAACAGATAATGATCAGCGCCAAGAGCAAGAGTCCGCCGATGATGCTCCCGATTAGGATCCAGAGGGAAAGCGGCACCACTTTGGACTGAATGACCTCCAGCACCGTCTGCAGAAAAATGAAAAATTTGAGTATCCAAACTTGGATTTGCTCCCGCGGGGATTTCAAATTGCGCTCTTGCGCAGAATTCCACCAAAACGAGGGTGAAATGAAGTGACGTTTCCCATCTGTCAACTGCAGGGAATTATAATTACGCTGATGCGCAGAATTGCACCAAAACGAGGGTAAAATGAATGGACGTTTTCCATCCTGACTCCCGAAGGAAATTTGAATTGCGCCGTTGCGCATTTTCCACCAAAAACGAGGGCGAAATAAACGTACATTTCTTACAGGAAATTAGGATTGCGCTGTTGCGCATTTTCCACCACTGAAAACGAGGGCGAAATGAATGTACATTTCCCACAGGAAATTAGGATTGCGCTGTTGCGCATTTTGCACCGAAATTGAGGGTGTAAGGAATGTACATTTCCCACAGGAAATTAGGATTGCGCTGTTGTGCATTTTGCACCGAAATTGAGGGCGAAATGAATGTACATTTCCCACAGGAAATTAGGATTGCGCTGTTGCGCATTTTCCACTGAAAACGAGGGTGAAATGAATGTACATTTCCTACAGGAAATTAGGATTGCGCCGTTGCGCATTTTCCACCGAAAACGAGGCCGAAATGAATGTACATTTCCTACAGGAAATTAGGATTGCGCCGTTGCGCATTTTCCACCGAAAACGAGGGCGAAATGAATGTGCATTTCCCACAGGAAATTAGGATTGCACTGTTGCGCATTTTCCACTGAAAACGAGGGCGAAATGAATGTACATTTCCCACAGGAAATTAGGATTGTGCTGTTGCGCATTTTCCACTAAAAACGAGGGCGAATTGAATGTACATTTCCCACAGGAAATTAGGATTGCGCTGTTGCGCATTTTCCACCGAAAACGAGGGCAAAATAAATGTACATTTCTTACAGGAAATTAGGATTGCGCTGTTGTGCATTTTCCACCGAAAACGAGGGCGAAATAAATGTACATTTCTAACAGGAAATTAGGATTGCGCTGTTGCGCATTTTCCACCACTGAAAATGAGGGCGAAATGAATGTACATTTCCTACAGGAAATTAGGATTGCGCTGTTGCGCATTTTCCACCGAAAACGAGGGCGAAATGAATGTACATTTCCCACAGGAAATTAGGATTGCGCTGTTGCGCATCTTCCACTGAAAACGAGGGCGAAATGAATGTACATTTCCCACAGGAAATTAGGATTGCGCTGTTGCGCATTTTCCACTGAAAACGAGGGCGAAATGAATGTACATTTCCCACAGGAAATTAGGATTGCGCTGTTGCGCATTTTCCACCGAAAACGAGGGCGAAATGAATGTACATTTCCCACAGGAAATTAGGATTGCACTGTTGCGCATCTTCCACCGAAAACGAGGGCGAAATGAATGTACATTTCCCACAGGAAATTAGGATTGCGCTGTTGCGCATTTTCCACTGAAAACGAGGGCGAAATGAATGTACATTTCCCACAGGAAATTAGGATTGCGCTGTTGCGCATTTTCCACCGAAAACGAGGGCGAAATGAATGTACATTTCGCACAGGAAATTAGGATTGCGCTGTTGCGCATCTTCCACTGAAAACGAGGGCGAAATGAATGTACATTTCCCACAGGAAATTAGGATTGCACTGTTGCGCATTGCCCCGGTTCTGACGGTCTCGGCGCGACTGACCTCCCGCCGATGGGCGTCTTTCGGCAAAAGCAGCAGATTATTCTCCTCTTCGGCGGTCAATATGAATCTGCTGATGATCTTCACCGTCTTGAACTTGGCCTCAAGGAAGGAGAGAGATGATATGATTTTTTAGAAGGAAGCAAACCCGCCCGATTCTCTTATTATCGAATCCCGCATTCTCACCTTCCGGAAGAACTCGTTGTGGATGGTTCTCAGCACGTGGACGGAGATTTCCGAATTCCGCTCCAGGTTGGAGACCTCGCACTTGACCCGTTGGCAACCGGCGTTGGTGCAGTTCTAGCGGAGGGAAGGTGGCCATGAGGCGGACTAGATGGCCTTTAGGGAGCCCCGTTCCATGGAAATTGGGGAGACTCACCACTTTCTCGATGTGCAAAAGGTCTTCGGGATGAACGGGAACCACGTCGCCGGGCGCTCTCTGTACCGATTCAGACACGTTTTGGACACTACAGGTCACCTTCGGGGTCACAAAACGGAGATAGAATCATCGTTGGAAGGGACCACAACCCCCTTTCTGCCATAGAAGACCCCATCAAACACTTCCTGACAGATGGCCATCCAGCCTCTGCTTGACAATCATCGGGGAAGGAGACGGTATCATCATCATACCGAAATATTATCTATATATATAAAAGAGTGATGGAATCCTGGCGACCACCAAAACAACTAAACTAAACACCCCCCAACCTCCAAAATTGACAACACAACCCATCATCCACGCCTCTAGGTTGATACAACAAAAAGAAAAGAAAAATAAAGTCCTAATTAGAAGGAGAGGAATAATTGTTTTTATCCAATTGCTGCCAGTTAGAAAGCTAAGCTCCGCCCACTTGGTCTCCTAGCAACCCACTCAGCCCAGGGACAGGCAAAGTTAGGCCTCACTTAGGCCTCTTCCACACTGCCTATAAAATACAGACACCACCAGACAACGCCACAGCAACGCGTGGCCGGGCAAAGCTAGTATATTATATATTACTAGCTGTGCCCAGCCACGCGTTGCTGTGGCAAAGTGGTGGTGGTATTGGTTAAAAGTTGTTGTGGAATTTTTATTTGATGTTATTTGTATTTTTTTAATTAATTTTATTGTAACTTATCTTTTTTATTTATTATATTTTATTTTGTATTATTTTTAGTTATTTTGTTATTATAGTATTTTATTGTATTAATTTTTTTAGTGTTTTTATTGTATTATTTGTATTTATTTTATTTTTTATTCTTTTATTAACACTGGGCTGAGTGGGTTGCTAGGAGACCAAGTGGGCAGAGCTTAGAGCCTTCTAAGTGGAAGCAATTGGATAAAAACAATTATTTCTCTCCCTCTAATTAGGACCTTATTTTTCTTTTCTTTTTGTTGTATCAACCTAGAGGCGTGGATGATGGGTTGTGTTGTCAAATTTCGAGGTTGGGGGGCCTGTAGTTTTGTTGTTTTGTGGGTCGCCGTGATGCCATCACTCTTTTATATATATAGATTACATTACTATTATTAGCTATTATAGATTCTTAGAGTTGGAAGAGAGCCCCAGGGCCATGCAAGACCCATTTGTTGGGAAGGAAGACACAACCCGATCCCTCCCGACAGATGGCCAGCATGACTCTTGATTCGAAACCACCCCCCACCCCCCAGAAGAGGAAGCGGACCCCTTTCCAAGCTTGAGGTGGAATCTAAATTGAACCTGAAGTCTCAATGGGGGTGTATTCTTCCAAAACATGGCTGTCCCGTGTGTCTAAAAACTCACGTTGTCGGCCCACACGCGTGTGATGGAGAGGAACGTGGTGCCGCCGAACGCTGTTGCAGGGAGTTCCATAGATAGGGAGAGGTTGCCCACGGCGTAACAGCCCAGGTTTTGCACCTGCGAGGAAGGAAACACACAAACACTCGGGTGAGAGACTGAGATTTTGCATCTGTTCGAATCCCGCTGGCTGTTTCCCGGAACGATACCTTGACGGTGGTCCTGAACTCGGGACGCATGCCGTTCGGAAAAGTCCCGACCGGGTGGACTTCGTAGCGGTTCAGTGTGGAGTCGCTTGCGGAGGAGAAATAAGGCCAAATATTAGAAAAATAATAATTATTACTAATATTATTATTATTATTATTAATGATGACGATGACGATGATGATAACCTGGTTAGTAAAAGTTCCGGCTCGTAGAGAACAGAAGCCACAACTTGTGCCGTATATTATTATTATTATTAATAATAATAATAATAATGATAATGATAATAACCTGGTTAGGAAAAGGTCCGGCTCGTAGAGAACAGAAGCCACAACTTGCGCCATATAATAATAATAATAATAATAATAATAATAATAATAATAATAATAATAATAATAATAATAATACCTAGTTAGGAAAAGGTCCAGCTCGCAGAGAACATAAGCCACAACTTGCGCCGTATAATAATAATATTAATAACAATGATAATGATAATAACCTGGTTAGGAAAAGGTCCGGCTCGTAGCGAAAAGAAGCCACAACTTGCGCCGTATAATAATAATATTAATGATGATGATGATGATGATGATGATGATAACCTGGTTAGGAAAAGGTCCGGCTCATAACGAACAGAAGCCACAACTTGCGCCGTGTAATAATAATATTAATATTAATAATAATAATAACCTGGTTAGGAAAAGGTCCGGCTCATAACGAACAGAAGCCACAACTTGTGCCATATAATAATAATAATATTAATAATGATGATGATGATGATGATGATGATGACCTGGTTAGGAAAAGGTCTGGCTCGTAGCGAACGGAAGCCACAACTTGCACCGTATAATAATATTATTATTAATAATAATAGTAATAATAATGATGATGATGATAATAACCTGGTTAGGAAAAGGTCTGGCTCATAGCGAACAGAAGCCACAACTTGCGCTGTATAATAATAATAATAATATTAATAATAATGATGATGATGATGATGATGATGATAATAACCTGGTTAGGAAAAGGTCTGGCTCATAGCAAACGGAAGCCACAACTTACACCGTATAATAATATTATTATTATTATTATTAATAATAGTAATAATAATGATGATGATGATAATAACCTGGTTAGGAAAAGGTCCGGCTCGTAACGAACGGAAGCCACAACTTGCACCATATTGTCCGCAAGGGTCTCGTTCAACTCCAGGCTGTCGCTACAGGAAAATAGACACTATTATTATTATTATTATCATTATTATTATTATTATTATTATTATTATTATTATATTTTATAGCTCTCTATATAGGACAACACATAATAATAGGGTTGTATAAAAATAAAGTTATTATATTATTCTTGCAATGGTGGAAACGAGCAATGCTTGCTCTGCCCTTTTTTAAACCTCGTCCAGATAATCTCTCCGTTTTTAAACTATTAATACTAATTTTCTATATATCAATATTTTTGATATAGGCAAATACGAAAGTAAAGACAGGAGGAGAGCACTGTGAACCCAAACGCTGATGGATCTGGACCCAACTTGACACACAGACCTGATATGCCGAAATGTGATTATTTGATAATAATAATAATAATAATAAAAATAAAAATATCGCCTTCTCATGGGTACCTGGTTGCTGTGAGCTTCACCTGGGCTCGGTTCAGAAGGAAGGAGCAGCTGAATTCGAACTCGAGGACAAATGCCACCTTCGGAGATAGAAAAAAACCTTTAATAATTAAATATTAATATAAATATTTAATTGTTTTCATATTGTCTCCTCTTGACCACCTCTTCTCCAGCTGCTCTTCATTGGCATTATTTTTTATTTTATTTTATTATTATTTTATTAACTTTATTATCATTCTTTTTATACAGAAATATATTAATTTATTATTTATTATTAATTTTAATTTAACTTTATATATATATACTAGCTGTGCCCGGCCATGCCTTGCTGTGGCGAAGTATAGTGGTATGGGAAATAAAATATTGAGGTATTGGTGGTAGTTAAGGTAAAGGGTAAAGGTGTGGAGTCCAGATAATCCAGTTAAAGATTATAAATGGGTTATATAGCTGTGTGGAAGGGTCTTGAGTCTACACTGCCATCTAATCTAGTGCAAATTAGATAATCTGTGGAAGAGGCCTGAGGCCTAAGTCTGCCTGTCCCCTGGGTGAGTGGGTTGCTAGGAGACCAAGTGGGCAGAGCTTAGCCTTCTAACTGGCAGCAATTGGATAAAAACAATTATTCTTCTCCCTCTAATTAGGACTTTATTTTTCTTTTCTTTTTGTTGTATCAACCTAGAGGCGTGGATGATGGGTTGTGTTGTCAATTATCGAGGTTGCGGGGTGTTTAGTTTTGTTGTTTTGGCGGTCGCCAGGATTCCATCACTCTTTTATATATATAAGATTATTTATAACATATATATTAATAAAGTAATAAAATGAAATTATATATACAATTTTATTATATACATTAATATATTATTTATTATAATTCCTTAGTTATTCCTTATATTATCTATATATATAAAAGAGTGATGGCATCACGGCGACCCACAAAACAACAAAACTACAGGCCCTCCAACCTCGAAATTTGACGACACAACCCATCATCCACGCCTCTAGGTTGATACAACAAAAAGAAAAGAAAAATAAAGTCCTAATTAGAGGGAGAGGAATAATTGCTTTTATCCAATTGCTGCCAGTTAGAAGGCTAAGCTCCTCCAACTTGGTCTCCTAGCAACCCAATAAAAAATAATAAAAAACACTAAAAATAATTAAAAATGCTAAAAAATTAATACAATAAAATACCATAATAACAGAAAATAACTAAAAATAATACAAGAAAATAATAAAATATAATAAATAAAAATATAACTTACAATAAAATTAATAAAAAATTGCAAATAACGTCAAATAAAAATGACACAACAATTTTTAACCAATACCACCACCACTTTGCCACAGCTAGTTTATTATAATTTCCCTTACTTTGGCAGATGAACGGAACACGGGGAACCCCACGCTGCAGAACCGGGTTTGCGACGATGGAGCCGTACATTCGATTTTCACCGGGTTCTCTCCCTGCAAAAAATAAGAAATAAAAGCAGAGAGGTTCCTCTTCGGGTTCTAGACCTTGCAAGCTACTTTCCATGCTCAGTAAGGATGATGTTATGAGATCTAGAACCCAATATATTAATCTAGAACCTAGAATCCATACGTTGTGGCACCGGGGCTCCCTTGCACACAGACCATAAGATCTAGAACCTGGGTTCCTGAACCTGTAATCATTACCATAAGGTCTACAATCCCCCGAACACTAGATATGAGACCTAGAACATGGGGTTTTTTGAACAGGATTTTTAACCCTGTGCTCAGTTAGGGGAGCACTAGGATCGATCCCTTGAATGTGGAACCCGGGTCTGTGGCGCAGACGGGAGAGCAATGAGTCACTGACCAGGAGGTCATAAGTTCGAGGCCCGCTCGGAGCTATGTTTGTTTGTCTTTGTCCTGTGTTAAAAAGGCATTGAATGTTTGCCTAATATGTGTAATGTGTCCCCTTCGGGGTGAGAAAGAAGGGCGGAACATAAATGCTGTAAATAAATAAATAAATAAATAAATAAAACCCGGGTTCTAGAACCTGGTGTTTGGAAATTAGAAATTGTGGATTATGTCTTGGATCCAGGATCCGGGGATCTAGAAACATGTGCTTGGACACAGAGCCCCATGTTTGGACACTTGAACACACGGAACACAGTATCTAGAACACGGGTCCCCAAACTAAGGCCCGGGGGCCGGATGTGGCCCATCGAAGCCATTTATCCAGCCCCCATGGCACAAGGGCAGAAGGGGGATGGACTAAGTGGCCCACGGGGTCTATTCTTCTCTTACAACCCTTCTTCTTCTTCTTCTTCTTATTATTATTATTATTATTATTATTATTATTATTATTATTAACATTGCAGCTGGGAGGCCATCTGTCAGGGATGCTTTGCTTGTGCATTTGGTGCACAAAGGCAGAAGGGGGTTGGATTCAATGTCCAAAGGGTCTCTTTCAACCCTTATTATTATTATTATTATTATTATTATTATTATTATTATTATTATTATTAACATTGAGGCTGGGAGGCCATCTGTCAGGGGTGCTTTGCTTGTGCTTTTGGTGCACAGAGGCAGAAGGAGTTGGACTCAATGACCCAAAGGGTCTTTTCCAACTATTATTATTATTATTATTATTATTATTATGACACAGCAAACAAGATAGACATGCTGGATTTCATATCACAAAATCACAAGTTGAGCACTTCCCAAGTGTCTAGGACTGTGTGATGTATTATTATTATTATTATTATTATTATTATTATTATTATTATTATTATACCACAAACAAGATAGATATGCTGGATTTCGTATCACAAAATCACAAGTTGAGCACTTCCCAAGTGTCTAGGACTGTGTGATGTATTATTATTATTATTATTATTATTATTATTATTATTATTATTATTATTATTATTATTGTATGACACAGCAAACAAGATAGATATGCTGGATTTCCTATCACAAAATCACAAGTTGAGCACTTCCCAAGTGTCTAGGACTGTGTGATTTATTATTATTATTATTATTATTATTATTATTATTATTATTATTATTATTATATTGTATGACACAGCAAACAAGATAGATATGCTGGATTTCCTATCACAAAATCACAAGTCGAACACTTCCCAAGTGTCTAGGACTGTGATGTATTATTATTATTATTATTATTATTATTATTATTATTATTATTATACCACAAACAAGATGTATATGCTGGATTTCCTATCACAAAATCACAAGTCGAACACTTCCCAAGTGTCTAGGACTGTATGATGTATTATTATTATTATTATTATTATTATTATTATTATTATTATTATTATACCACAAACAAGATAGATATGCTGGATTTCCTATCACAAAATCACAAGTCGAACACTTCCCAAGTGTCTAGGACTGTGTGATGTATTTTCGGATGATGAGTGCAGATCCCAGTAGGGTGGCCTTTTGCATTATTATTATTATTATTATTATTATTATCAAGGCTGTATTTGTTCCCGTTTTGTTTTTTACTTCAAAATGAGGCATGTGCAGAGTGCATAGGAATTTGTTCGTAGTTTTTTTTTTTTTTTTTTACTCAATCCGGCCTTCCAATGGTGTGAGGGACTGTTTAAAAAGTTTGGGGACCCCTGATCTAGAACATGGGATATGTACATGGAACATGTTTGGGAAAAGTAGCATTGGTAGCATCTCTTGAACATACAGAACACAGTATCTAGAACATGGGTCATGCACATTGGAGACATTGAGTGTGGGATGAAGGATCTAGAACCACGTGTTTTGGAGAAGGGAAGTTCGGAGGATCTCTTAAACATGGGATCTAGAACACCTGATCTGGACACAGGACACGGGACCCAGAACTCTGTGTTTTGGGGAATGGGTGTTGGGAGAATCTCTTGAACACGGAACACGGGATCCCTACCTTGAGGACCAAGCTGGAGAAGTGGAGGTTCCTGGAGAACCAGAGCGCGAGGCTGGCGTTGTAGGCGTTCTCCTTCTTGTTCTCCAAGAGGACGTCCACCACGGCCTTGCGCCGGCCCTTGCGCACCACGTGCGGGCTCTGCCTGCAGCCACAAGAAACACATTGAACATCACGTTCTAGGCATGTTCTAGGTCATCCAATGCGCATTCTGCGGGCGAAATTGCCATTGAATGCCACTGGAGGACCGAGAAGAAAAGCTAGAGGAGTCCGAGGTCCTACGCTTTGATTCCTGGCTTCCTATTAAGCATTTATTATTATTATTATTATTATTATTATTATTATTATTATTATTATTATTATTATTATTATTATCCTCAGCTGCTGTGAGAAAATCGCACAGACAGACTACAAACAGAGGCACAACTATGTGGCCCAAAGGATTCATTGGAACTTATGCCTCAAGTCCCACCTCCCAGCAGGAAAGAACTGGTGGGATCATTAATAATAATAATAATGATGATGATGATGCAGACTGTGCAAGGAAGCTGACAAAACCATGGACCATATCCTCAGCTGCTGTAAGAAAATCTCACAGACAGACTACAAACAGAGGCACAACTATGTGGCCCAAAGGATTCATTGGAACTTATGCCTCAAGTACCACCTCCCAGCAGCAAAGAACTGGTGGGATCATTAATAATAATAATAATAATTATGATGATGCAGACTGTGCAAGGAAGCTGACAAAACCATGGACCATATCCTCATCTGCTGTAAGAAAATCTCACAGACAGACTACAAACAGAGGCACAACTATGTGGCCCAAAGGATTCACTGGAACTTATGCCTCAAGGACCACCTCCCAGCAGCAAAGAACTGGTGGGATCACAAACCAGCAAAGATCGTGGAAAATGAACACGCAAAGATACTGTGGGACTTCCGAATCCAGACTGACAAAGTTCTGGAACACAACACACCAGACATCACAGTTGTGGAAAAGAACAAGGTCTGGATCATTGATGTTGCCATCCCAGGTGACAGTCGCATTGACAAAAAACAACAGGAAAAACTCAGCCGCTCTCAGGACCTCAAGATTGAACTTCAAAGACTCTGGCAGAAACCAGTGCAGGTGGTCCCGGTGGTGATGGGCACACTGGGTGCCGTGCCAAAAGATCTCAGCCGGCATTTGGAAACAAAATTACGATCTGTCAACTGCAAAAGGCCACCCTACTGGGATCTGCAAGCATCATCCGAAAATACATCACACAGTCCTAGACACTTGGGAAGTGTTTGACTTGTGATTTTGTGATTCGAAGTCCAGCATGTCTATCTTGTTTGTTGTGTCATACAATAATAATAATAATAATAATAATAATAATAATAATAATAATAATAATACATCACACAGTCCTAGACACTTGGGAAGTGTTCGACTTGTGATTTTGTGATTCGAAGTCCAGCATGTCTATCTTGTTTGTTGTGTCATACAATAATAATAATAATAATAATAATAATAATAATAATAATAATACATCACACAGTCCTAGACACTTGGGAAGTGTTCGACTTGTGATTTTGTGATACGAAATCCAGCATATCTATCTTGTTTGCTGTGGCATAATAAAATTATTATTATTATTATTATTATTATTATTATTATTATTATTATTTCTCCTATTAAGTATTATTATTGTTATTATTATTAATATTGACCTGGATCCGGCAATGTCCATCCGCGCTCGCAGTGCTAGATCGGTGACGCACTCGTCGTCTTCGCCGCAGTCCTTGAAGAAGGGGATCTAAGGGGAAATCAACAGTCAAGGCACAATTCGATCCCTCCAGGCAGACGGCCAGGCGGTTCCCATAAGGAACACAGACTCACCAGTTTCTTAATGATGGTGGGCGACTTCTCATCCAGAACGGGTCCGGGTTCTGTGTCACTCAAGGCAAACGTCAGCAGCACCGACACCGGGCGCAAATAGTCCGAAGTGTCCTGCGTTCGGAAGAGAATCTATTATTATTATTATTATTATTATTATTATTATTATTATTATTATTATTATGTTATTATATTATTATTATTATTATTATTATTATTATTATTATTATTATTATTATTTTATGACACAGCAAACAAGATAGATATGCTGGATTTTGCATCACAAAACCCCAAGTCGGACACTTCCCAAGTGTCTAGGACTGTGTGATGTATTTTCGGATGATGCGCCCAGATCCCAGTCGGGTGGCCTTTTGCAGCTGGCAGATCGTAATTTTGTCAATGTCTATTGTTTCCAAATGCCGGCTGAGATCTTTTGGCACGGCACCCAATGTGCCCATCACCACCGGGACCACCTGCACTGGTTTCTGCCAGAGTCTTTGCAGTTCAATCTTGAGGTTCTGAGTTTTTCCTGTTGTTTTTCGTCAATGCGACTGTCACCTGGGATGGCAACATCAATGATCCAAACCTTGTTCTTTTCCACCACTGTGATGTCTGGTGTGTTGTGTTCCAGAACTTTGTCAGTCTGGATTCGGAAGTCCCACAGTCTCTTTGCGTGCTCATTCTCCAAGACTTTTGCAGGTTTGTGATCCCACCAGTTCTTTGCTGCTGGGAGGTGGGACTTGAGGCATAAGTTCCAATGGATCATTTGGGCCACATAGTTGTGTCTCTGTTTGTAGTCTGTCTGTGCAATTTTCTTACAGCAGCTGAGGAGATGATCCATGGTTTCGTCGGTTTCCTTGCACAGTCTGCATTTTGGGTCTTCAGCTGATTTTTCGATCTCGGCCTGAATGGCCTTTGTCCTGATGTTTTGCTCCTGGGCTGCAAGGATCCGGCCTTCTGTCTCCTTCTTCAGGGTCCCATTCGTGAGCCAGAGCCAGGTCTTCTATTATTATTATTATTATTATTATTATTATTATTATTATTATTATTAATTGCCTTTGTCCTGATGTCTTGCTCCTGGGCTGCAAGGATCAGGCCTTCTGTCTCCTTCTTCAGGGTCCCATTCGTGAGCCAGAGCCAGGTCTTCTATTATTATTATTATTATTATTATTATTAATGGCCTTTGTCCTGAGGTCTTGCTCCTGGGCTGCAAGGATCAGGCCTTCTGTCTCCTTCTTCAGGGTCCCATTCGTGAGCCAGAGCCAGGTCTTCTATTATTATTATTATTATTATTATTATTATCAATTGCCTTTGTCCTGATGTCTTGCTCCTGGGCTGCAAGGATCAGGCCTTCTGTCTCCTTCTTCAGGGTCCCATTCGTGAGCCAGAGCCAGGTCTTCTCCTTATGAGCTTTTCCTTCAATTTTGTCAAGGAACTTTCCATGCCATGTTTTGTTGTGCCAGCTGCCAGCTCTAGTTTGTAGTGCGGTTTTCTTGTACTGATTTTTTGTCTGCTGTGCTTTGAGGAGTTTCCTCAAGAATCCTTGGAGGCCTGGATTCTTATTATATTATTATATCACATTCCTATTATTATTATTATTGAAGGTATTTATTATTATTATTATTATTAGTAGTATTTAAGTGATATTATTATTTCAATTGGCCTCATTCTACTCACAATGACATGGAAGCGAGCGGTGGCGCAGGCCCTCCGGCCTATGGTGACCCGTATGCGCTTCTGGATGCGCTTCTGCGCATTGCTGTCGAAAATGGCCCGCGTCCCGAACTTCCGGTCATCCAGGGAGACGTTGTACTTGATGCCTGAGACCGAGGACGGAGAGTTACAGTTCAATATATAACATATTATATAATATATTACTATATAATAGTAGAATATTTGCATACCACAATGTTATAATAATACTAGCTGTGCCCGGCCAGGCGTTGCTGTGGCAAAGTGGTGGTGGTATTGGTTAAAAATTGTTGTGTAATTTTTATTTGACGTTATTTGTATTTTTTAATTAATTTTATTGTAAGTTATCTTTTTATTTATTATATTTTATTATTTTCTTGTATTATTTTTAGTTATTTTCTGTTATTATAGTATTTTATTGTATTAATTTTTTAGTGTTTTTAATTTTTTAGTGTTTTTTATTATTTTTTATTGGGTTGCTAGGAGACCAAGTTGGAAGAGCTTAGCCTTCTAACTGGCAGCAATTGGATAAAAGCAATTATTCCTCTCTCTCTAATTAGGACTTTATTTTTCTTTTCTTTTTGTTGTATCAACCTAGAGGCGTGGATGATGGGTTGTGTTGTCAAATTTCGAGGTGGGGGGCCTGTAGATTTGTAGTTTTGTGGGTCACCGTGATGCCATCACTCTTTTATATATATAGATAATAATATAATATACAATGCACACATAAAGGCAAACATTCAATGCCATATAAACATAGAACCGAAACAGAGACGAGATGCAGGCATGAGCGGGCCTCGAATTCATGACTTCTTGGTCAGAGTGATTTGTTGCAGCTGGCTGCTAACCAGCCTGCGCCACAGCCCGGCCTAATATAAAAAATAATATAATAATATTCCGCCCTTCTTTCTCACCCCAAAGGAGACTCAGGGTGGATCACATTGCACACATAAAGGCAAACATTCAATGCCATATAAACATAGAACCGAGACAGAGACAGACGCAGGCACGGGCTGGCCTCGATCTCATGACCTCTTGGTCAGAGTGATTTGTTGCAGCTGGCTGCTAACCAGCCTGCGCCACAGCCCGGCCTAATATAATAATAATATAATATAATAATAATAATAATAATAATAATAATAATAAAATATATTATAATAATATTATAATAATATTATCATATAATATAATAATAATAATAATATAATAATATTATAATAATATTATAATAATATTATCATATAATATAATAATAATAGTAATAATATAATATTATAAT
>NW_026943825.1:2751468-2791468 GCF_035594765.1 Anolis carolinensis
TTATTGTATTATTATTATTATTATTATTATTATTATTATTATTATTATTATGGCACTTATCAATCCCAAGAGGTGTTGTGGGTCTATATAGTATTGTTATTGTTATTATTATTGTTATTATTATTATTATTATTATTATGGCACCATGGGTCTATATATTGTTGTTGTTGTTGTTGTTGTTCTTGTATTATTATTATTATTGCACCTACCAATCCAAATACGTGTCATGGGTCTATATATTATTGTATTATTATTATTATTATTATTATTATTATTATTATTATTATTATGGCATTTATCAATCCCAAGAGGTGTTGTGGGTCTATATAGTATTGTTATTGTTGTTGTTATTATTATTATTATTATTATTATTATTATGGCACCATGGGTCTATATATTGTTGTTGTTGTTGTTGTTGTTCTTGTATTATTATTATTATTATTATTATTATTATTATTATTATTATTATTATTATGGCACCTACCAATCCCAATACGTGTCATGGGTCTATATATTATTGTATTATTATTATTATTATTATTATTATTATTGTTAATACTCGCCTGTGTGTACTGGGGCCGGAGAGTGTTTCGCTGTCCATGGTAGAGGTAGACCGCCCCCTGGTGGCCGTCCTCCAGCGGCGCACCCACGGCCACATCGTTGAACCCGTCTTGGTTGAGGTCCGGCAAGGCCAACAGAGCAAAGCCAAAGCGGGCGTCCTGAGGCTTCGGGTCCGACTCCAGCGTCCCGTTGAAGGACAGCAATGACTGACAGGGAGAAGACGTTGTTAGTTATATAACCATTTGGTTTCTCGGCGGCTGAGACAGTGCCCTCACCTGCCCCACTTTGTAGACGTAGACGCGGCCAGTCTCTTTGTTCTGGGCCCCCAGGTACATGGGGGCGGACACCAGCAGGACGTCGGTCACCCCGTCCCCGTCCACGTCCACCGGGCAGACCTCGCTCCCAAAGTAGCCCCCGATCTGCAAAGAAAGACCCCCCGGGTGAGGATAGATGGCCTCTAGGAGACCCTCCCGATTCTAGTATTCAAAGCTGTGAGACTAGATGGCCTCTAAGGGTCCCATCTATAATTATATAAATAGACTAGATGACCTCTAGGGGTCCCATGTAAGATTTAATATATAGATTAGATGACCTCTAGGAACCCCTTCCGACTTTATGATTCTAAGGTATAGACTAGATGACCTCTAGGGATCCCATCTATAATTATAAATATAGACTAGATGACCTCTAGGGGTCCCATCTATAATTATAAATATAGACTAGATGACCTCTAGGGGTCCCATCTATAATTATAAATATAGACTAGATGACCTCTAGGGATCCCATCTATAATTATAAATATAGACTAGATGACCTCTAGGGATCCCATCTATAATTATAAATATAGACTAGATGACCTCTAGGGGTCCCATCTATAATTATAAATATAGACTAGATGACCTCTAGGGGTCCCATCTATAATTATAAATATAGACTAGATGACCTCTAGGGATCCCATCTATAATTATAAATATAGACTAGATGACCTCTAGGGGTCCCATCTATAATTATAAATATAGACTAGATGACCTCTAAGGGTCCCATCTATAATTATAAATATAGACTAGATGACCTCTAGGGGTCTCATCTATAATGATAAATATAGACTAGATGACCTCTAGGGGTCCCATCTATAATTATAAATATAGACTAGATGACCTCTAGGGATCCCATCTATAATTATAAATATAGACTAGATGACCTCTATGAGTCCCATCTATAATTATAAATATAGACTAGATGACCTCTAGGGGTCCCATCTATAATTATAAATATAGACTAGATGACCTCTATGAGTCCCATCTATAATTATAAATATAGACTAGATGACCTCTATGAGTCCCATCTATAATTATAAATATAGACTAGATGACCTCTAGGGGTCCCATCTATGATTAAAGATATAGACTAGATGGTCTCTAGGGGCCCCTTATGACTTTATGATTCAAGGTTATAGACTAGATGACCTCTAGGGGTCCCATTTATGACTAAAAATAAAGACTAGATGACCACTAGGGGCCCCTTATGACTTTATGATTCTAAGGTTTAGACTACATGATCTCTACCGGTCCCATATATGATTTAGAATATAGACTAGATGACCTCTAGGGGCCCCTTCTGACTTTATGATTCGAAGTAATAGACTAGATGGTCTCTAGGGGTCCCATCTATGATTAAAAATATAGACTAGATGGCCTCCAGGAGCCCCTTCTGACTTTATGATTGAAGTAATAGACTAGATGGTCTCTAGGGGTCCCATCTATGATTAAAATATAGACTAGATGGTCTCTAGGGGTCCCATCTATGATTAAAAATATAGACTAGATGGCCTCTAGGAGCCCCTTCTGACTTTATGATTGAAGTAATAGACTAGATGGTCTCTAGGGGTCCCTTTTGATTCTATGGTTCAAAGATATAAGGCTAGATAACCTCTAGGGGTCCCTTCCAACTTTTTGATTCAAATGTATAGACTAGATAACCTCTATGGGTCCCATCTATGCTTAAAAATATAGATGATCTCTATGGGTCCCACTTATGATTACAAATATAGACTGGATGGCCTCTAGACGTCTCTTTTGATTCTATGGTTCAAAGTTATAAGACTAGATGACCTCCAGGGTGCCCTTATGACTTTATGATTCAAAGGAAAGGCTGTGGGCCACTCCACCTGTTCGCCGGTCAGGGCCTGGGTGATGCGCAGGGTGTCCGCACGGCCGCCCATCTCGAAGAGGATGACCTTGCCCTTATGCTTGAATCGGGGGGCACCGGCCACCAAGAGACCCCTCCCGCCACGCAGCTTGATGGACGACACCGTGTACCCTGTCGGAAAAGAATTAATAAATAACGGCGTGCCGAAATCCGAATTCCAAAAACACTTCTGGTCAGGAGCAGATCTATAATAATAATAATAATAATAATAATAATCATTATCATCATCATCATCTTACAACTCTATCCGAAAAGCTAATCTTCACATGACGTGGATTGACTACCAAAAGGCTTTTGACTCACTCCCACACAGCTGGATCATCAAGTGCCTGGACGCCATCGGGATTTGTAAAAACGTTGGCACCTTCATTGAAAAAATGATGGAGCACTGGAAAACTAAACAATTTCTTGGAAATGAAAGCTATGGACTTGTCAACATCAGGAGAGGAATTTTCCAGGGAGACTCATTGTCCCCTCTGCTTTTCATTATTGCCATGATCCCTCTGTCAACAATCTTTCAAAAAAGAAATCTCAGCTATCAAACATCTAAGAATTCTCACAAAATTTCGCATCTGATGTACATGGATGACCTAAAGCTGTATGAAAAAACGAAAACTGAAATCCAGTCTCTGACCAACACTGTCCGAATTTTTAGCACTGATATCAGCATGGAGTTTGGTTTGGACAAATGCTCGACAGTCGCATTGAAGAAGGGAAAAATCATTGAAAGTGAGGGCATAAATATGCCCAATGGCCAAACAATAAAATGTCACCAGCCAGAGGCCTATAAATATCTTCACATATTACAGCTGGACAACATCAAGCATGAAGAACATGTGAAGACTGCGGTCAGCAAAGAATACACACAAAGGGTCAGAAAAATTCTCAAAAGCAAGCTCAATGGAGGCAACACCATCAAGGCCATAAACACCTGGGCCATACCTGTCATAAGATATACTGCTGGCATTATAAACTGGACACAGATGGAACTGGACCATTTGGACAGAAAAACAAGAAAACTCATGACCATTCATCATTCACTGCACCCTCACAGTGATGTTGACCGACTATATCTGCCTAGAAGGTCAGGGGGCAGAGGACTCTTACAAGTCAAACAAGCAGTCCAAGAAGAAGAACATGCCCTGGCAGAAGATGTAAAGCAAAGGAAAGAACCTGCTTTGATTGAAGTCAAAAATCAGAAACTCCTCAAAGCACAGCAGACAAAAAAACCAGTACAAGAAAACCGCACTACAAACTAGAGCTTACAAGTAAAACAAGCAGTCAAAGAGGAAGAACATGCCCTGGCAGAAGATGTAAAGCAAAGTGAAGAACCTGCTTTGATTGAAGTCAAAAATCAGAAACTCCTCAAAGCACAGCAGACAAAGAATCAGTATAAGAAAACCACACTACAAACTAGAGCTTACAAATAAAACAAGCAGTCAAAGAAGAAGAACATGCCCTGGCAGAATATGTAAAACAAAGTGAAGAACCTGATTTGATTGAAGTCAAAAATCAGAAACTCCTCAAAACACAGCAGACAAAAAAACCAGTACAAGAAAACCGCACTACAAACTAGAGCTTGCAAGTAAAACAAGCAGTCAAAGAGGAAGAACATGCCCTGGCAGAAGATGTAAAGCAAAGTGAAGAACCTGCTTTGATTGAAGTCAAAAATCAGAAACTCCTCAAAGCACAGCAGACAAAGAATCAGTACAAGAAAACCACACTACAAACTAGAGCTTACAAATAAAACAAGCAGTCAAAGAAGAAGAACATGCCCTGGCAGAATATGTAAAACAAAGTGAAGAACCTGATTTGATTGAAGTCAAAAATCAGAAACTCCTCAAAACACAGCAGACAAAAAAACCAGTACAAGAAAACCGCACTACAAACTAGAGCTTGCAAGTAAAACAAGCAGTCAAAGAGGAAGAACATGCCCTGGCAGAAGATGTAAAGCAAAGTGAAGAACCTGCTTTGATTGAAGTCAAAAATCAGAAACTCCTCAAAGCACAGCAGACAAAGAATCAGTACAAGAAAACCACACTACAAACTAGAGCTTACAAATAAAACAAGCAGTCAAAGAAGAAGAACATGCCCTGGCAGAATATGTAAAACAAAGTGAAGAACCTGATTTGATTGAAGTCAAAAATCAGAAACTCCTCAAAACACAGCAGACAAAAAAACCAGTACAAGAAAACCGCACTACAAACTAGAGCTTGCAAGTAAAACAAGCAGTCAAAGAGGAAGAACATGCCCTGGCAGAAGATGTAAAGCAAAGTGAAGAACCTGCTTTGATTGAAGTCAAAAATCAGAAACTCCTCAAAGCACAGCAGACAAAGAATCAGTACAAGAAAACCACACTACAAACTAGAGCTTACAAATAAAACAAGCAGTCAAAGAAGAAGAACATGCCCTGGCAGAATATGTAAAACAAAGTGAAGAACCTGATTTGATTGAAGTCAAAAATCAGAAACTCCTCAAAACACAGCAGACAAAAAAACCAGTACAAGAAAACCGCACTACAAACTAGAGCTTGCAAGTAAAACAAGCAGTCAAAGAGGAAGAACATGCCCTGGCAGAAGATGTAAAGCAAAGTGAAGAACCTGCTTTGATTGAAGTCAAAAATCAGAAACTCCTCAAAGCACAGCAGACAAAGAATCAGTACAAGAAAACCACACTACAAACTAGAGCTTACAAATAAAACAAGCAGTCAAAGAAGAAGAACATGCCCTGGCAGAATATGTAAAACAAAGTGAAGAACCTGATTTGATTGAAGTCAAAAATCAGAAACTCCTCAAAACACAGCAGACAAAAAAACCAGTACAAGAAAACCGCACTACAAACTAGAGCTGACAGCTGGCACAACAAAACATTGCATGGGAAGTTCCTTGACAAAACTGAAGGAAAAGCTGACCCAAAATGCAGACTGTGCAAGGAAACCGAGAAAACCATGAATCATATCCTAGACACTTGGGAAGTGTTCGACTTGTGATTTTGTGATATGAAATCCAGCATATAGATCTCGTTTGCTGTGTCATACAATGTCGTTGTGTCAATCATAATAATAATAATAATTTCCTCACCCAGGTAAGCCGCGTGGTTTTTCATCCTGAGCGGGAACTCACTTTCGAAGGCTTTTCGGGGCGGAATGAGCCTCTCGTTCGGACTTTCGCGCAAAACGGCTCCGTCCCAGTCGTAGGCGCCCACCATCCCAAACAGGATCCCATCCTGCAAACACACATTTATATAGCATTCCTATCTATCTATATAATAAAAGTGTAACAATATAAATCTATATATATAATAAAAGTGAAATCGGAGTATGTATCAGCGTTTTGATTGGCCTGGCGGAATATGTGCTCGCGTTTTGATTGGCCGCCACTATCCCAGGCCACTGAGACCAACAGGAATGACGGATCTGCACCAAACTTCATCCCCACAATGCACTTGATGACCGGCTGCCATTTGGGGGAAGATGGACCACGGATGATGGGATTTGCAGTACTTCCAAACACTTGAACTCCCACAGACTACTGCAAGGCCCACCAATGATAGAAATGGACCAAACTTGGCACACAGAACTCCTGTCGACCCCTTTACGTCCTGATGTATATTGGGGCAGGATGGACCAAGGATGATGGGATTTGCAGTACCTTCCCTCACTTCTTGAGACCACAGCAACTGCCACAAATCACAGAACTGAACCAAACCAGGCACACAGATCCCAAATGACACACTTCACATGCTGCAGCACTTTGACGGAGGCTGGACCAAGGATTATGGGATTTGCAGTACATTCATCCAATTCACCTCCCACAAACCACGGTGATGCCCATGAATGACAAAACTGTATCAAACTTGACACGCAGGTGCAGGGTAGCCCACTTTACATCCTGGTGCAGTTTGGGGGAAGAGGGACCGTGGATGATGGGACTTGCACTATCTTCAGTCACTTCCTGGGACTACTGTGACCCCCACCAATGACTGATCAAGACCAAACTTGGCACATAGAGCCACCATGGCCCACTCTACATCTTGGTGAGGTTTGAAAGAGCTTGGACCTTGGATGATGGGACTTGCAGTATATTCATTTACTTCCTGAGACCACTGTCACCCCCATCAATGTCTCATCAAGACCAAACTTCACACAGAGAACACCCAGGACTCACTCTACACCTAGGTGCAGTTTGGAGGACGATGGACCATGGACGATGGGACTTGCAATACCTTCACTCACTTCCTGAGAGCACCGCGACCCACACAAATGACTGATCAAGACCAAACATGCTACATGGAGCCCTCATGACCTATTCTACATACTGGCTCTGTTTGGAGGGGGATGGACACTGGACGATGGGACTTGCAATACCTTCACTCACTTCCTGAGAGCACCGCGACCCACACAAATGACTGATCAAGACCAAACATGCTACATGGAGCCCTCATGACCTATTCTACATACTGGCTCTGTTTGGAGGGGGATGGACACTGGACGATGGGACTTGCAATACCTTCACTCACTTCCTGAGAGCACCGCGACCCACACAAATGACTGATCAAGACCAAACATGCTACATGGAGCCCTCATGACCTATTCTACATCCTGGCTCTGTTTGGAGGGGGATGGACACTGGACGATGGGACTTGCAATACCTTCACTCACTTCCTGAGAGCACCGCGACCCACACAAATGACTGATCAAGACCAAACATGCTACATGGAGCCCTCATGACCTATTCTACATACTGGCTCTGTTTGGAGGGGGATGGACACTGGACGATGGGACTTGCAATACCTTCACTCACTTCCTGAGAGCACCGCGACCCACACAAATGACTGATCAAGACCAAACATGCTACATGGAGCCCTCATGACCTATTCTACATACTGGCTCTGTTTGGAGGGGGATGGACACTGGACGATGGGACTTGCATATGGGAGTTGGAGCTCACCCGCACCCACTGAACCCAGCTGACATTGGATATAGGCTACACTTGGAACACAGGCAAACAAGGCCTTTCTCAAATGACCCGGGCATCGCCGGGTCTCCAAGCTAGTAATATATAAAAATAATATCTCCCTCTTGCCTTTGCTCCCGCTGCCTTACCTCCAAGAGGTGAGTAGAGAAGCCCACCTGCGACATTTCCAGCTCAAAGGAACTGTATTCCCGGGTCCCTGCGATTAAATAAAAAAAGAGGGACCCCTTAAGGTCATCTAGTCCAACCCATTTTGTCACAGAGTTTTGGGAAGGGGACCCTAAAGACCATCTAGTCCACCCCATTCTCCTCTATGATTGATAGTGGGAAGAGAACCCTAAAGGTCAGATAGACCACTCCGTTTTCCCATCTATAATGTTATTTATTAATAAATAATAATAATAATAATAATGTATTAATAATGATATTTATTATTTTATAGTATTCATTATTATTATTTTATATTATTGTTATTTATTTCGTAGTATTTATGATTACCGTATTACTTGCAATAATAAGAAGGGGATCCCAAAGTTCATCTAGTCCACCCCATTCTCCCATCTACAATATTATTTATTAGTAATAATATATATAATAATAATTTATTGATAATAATAATTTTATAGTATTCATTAGTATTTATGATTACCGTATTACTTGCAATAGTAAGGGGATCCCAAAGTTCATCTAGTCCACCCCATTCTCCCATCTATAATATTATTTATTAGTAATAATATATATAATAATAATTTATTGATAATAATAATTTTATAGTATTCATTAGTATTTATGATTACCGTATTACTTGCAATAGTAAGGGGATCCCAAAGTTCATCTAGTCCACCCCATTCTCCCATATATAATATTATTTATTATTAATAATAAATATAATAATAATTTATTGATAATAATAATTTTATAGTATTCATTATTATATGACTGTTATTTATTTCATAGTATTTATGATTTCCGTATTACTTGCAATAGTAAGAAGGGGATCCCAAATCTCATCTAGTCCACCCCATTCTCCCATCTATAATATTATGTATTATTAATAATAAATATAATAATAATAATAATTTATTGATAATAATAATTTTATAGTATTCATTATTATTATATTATTGTTATTTATTTCATAGCATTTATGATTTCCATATTACTTGCAATAGTAAGAAGGGGATCCCAAAGCTCATCTAGTCCACCTCATTCTCCCATCTATAATAATATTTTATTTATTGATGATAATAATTTTATAGTATTCATTAGTATTTCATAGTATTCATGATTACCGTATTACTTCATCTAGTCCACCCCATTCTCCCATCTACAATATTACGTATTATTAATAATAAATAATAATATAATAATAATTTATTGATAATATTTATTATTTTATAGTATTCATTATTATTGCTATATATTATTGTTATTTATTTCATAGTATTTATGATTACCGTATATTACAATAGTAAGAAGGGGATCCCAAAGATCATCTAGTCCACCCCATTCTCCTCTATCTTGTCATAGAGAGTGGGAATGGGACCCCAGAGGCCATCTAGTCCACCCCATTCTCCTCTATCTTGTCATAGAGAGTGGGAATGGGACCCCAGAGGCCATCTAGTCCACCCCATTCTCCTCTATCTTGTCATAGAGAGTGGGAATGGGACTCCAGAGGCCATCTAGTCCACCCCATTTCCCTCTGTCTTAGGATCGTTAGTGGGTAGGGGAACCCCAGAGGCCATCTAGTCCACCCCACTTGGTCACCCTCGAGGCTGAAGATACGGTCTCCCAGGGCGTCCACGATGTCGTTCAAGGCGGCCTCGTCGGTGACGTTGAAGAAGAACTTCTCGTCCGGGTCGCTGGCGATGAACTTGATCTCGTCGATGAAGGCGTTTGGGTCCTTCTGCCGCCGGATGTAATGGCCCAAGACCTTCCCAAAGAGAAAAACACTCATTGAAAGGCATTGGCTTCCGAGGAAAGAGTTCCCACGGAGGGTTACATGGCATGTGGATGCATGAAACTATGGATAATAGCGAAATACTAATACTAATAACAATATATCATGCCATAAAATATTATATATAATATTAATAATATATTACATATAATAAAATATACACAAAATTGTATATATTATAATACAGAAACCATGCACAGTTGAACATAGAATATCTTCTATCTATCTATCTATCTATCTATATATATAAATGTGTTCTGACCATTTTTACCTTAAGGTAAACAGAGAAACTACAACACCCAGAACCACAAAACTTAACAACACAACACAACGCCCTTGCGGCTGGGTTTAGATGACTAAGCCACAATTCACATCAACATCCGTGGCCCACACAAACCCAAAAATCCACAACAACCATCTGCGCATGCGCGGAAGGGGGCAGCGTGCGAATATACATTGTAAAGATAAAGTATAGTAAATATATATGTGTGTGTGTGTATGTATGAGATGTCTAACTCACGGCGATGGCGTATCGCGTGACGTTGCGCTCCTGGCATTCCCGCAGGGCTTCCGGGAGTTCCTCGCTGTCGTGGGATTCCCCGTCCGTGACCACGATCATCAGCCGCGTGGCCCCTTCCCGACCACCACGCTCGGGGCTGAAGGCCTCTGTGCTGCAGGAAGATCATTGAGAGGGGCCCCAGAGGGCATCTAGTCCAACCCTCCTCTACTTTTAAGGAAGGCACAGCCAAAATCCTCTTGACAGATGGCTGAACTTCCTCTGCTTATTATTATCACCAGCATTGCATGGCCACGTGTTACTGTGGCTTATGGGAATGCTTTGTTGGCCAGATGGAATAGCAGTGAAGAGCCTTGCAGCCTCAAAAGCCTGAACCCTGGCTGTGCCATTGTGGCCGAAGTGGTTGCTAGGAGACGAAGTGGGCAGGGCCTACCCTTCTGACTGGCAACCAGGATTGAAAACGGCTCTTCCTTGTTCTCTAATTTGGTCTTTATTTCCCAGGTTTTTTTTTAATTTGAAAGACCAATTTGGTGTGATTTGGTTCAGTGGTTTTGTTGTTTACTCAGTCCTACAAAAGTACATTGCATTTTTATATATATATAGATGATGATGATGATGATGATGATGATGATGATGATGATGATGATTAGACGCATAGAACCCGGCCTCCAACAGACAAGAGTTCTTCCTCCCACCCTGGACATGATTCCACTATCTATATATATAAAAGAGTGATGGCATCATGGCGACCCACAAAACAACAAAACTACAGGCCCCCCAAACTCGAAATTTGACAACACAACCCATCATCCATGCCTCTAGGTTGATACAACAAAAAGAAAAGACAAATAAAGTCCTAATTAGAGAGAGAGGAATAATTGCTTTTATCCAATTGCTGCCAGTTAGAAGGCTAAGCTCCTCCAACTTGGTCTCCTAGCAACCCAATCAAAAATAATAAAAAACACTAAAAAATTAATAAAATAAAATACTGTAACAGAAAATAACTAAAAATAATACAAGAAAATAATAAAATATAATAAATAAAAATATAACTTAAATTAAAATTAATTTTAAAAAATGCAAATAATGTCAAATAAAAATTACACAACAATTTTTAACCAATACGACCACCACTTTGCCACAGCAACGCGTGGCCGGGCACAGCTAGTATATATATATAGATGATGATGATGATGATGATTATTATTATTATTATTATTAGACACATAGAACCCGGCCTCCAACAGACAAGAGTTCTTTCTTTCTCCCACCCTGGGCATTCCACAGATATATCAACCCCACTTTCTTAGTTTCTCCATGCCTCACAACCTCTGAGGATGCCTGCCATAGATGTGGGCGAAATGTCAGGAGAGAATGCTACTGGTACACAGGCAGACAGCCCGGAAAACTCACAGCAACCCAATGACTATTATTATTAATATAAGCACAGAACCGTACAATTGGGGGTCCCCCAGAGAGCATCTATCCCACCCCCGGCTTCCCTACCAGGCCTTGTGGATGGCGGCCGCGGTCCGTGTCTCGAGGCCTTCCTGCCGGCTGATGTTCTTGGCGGCCTCAATGACCTCTCCGGCCGTCCGAAAGTCCTTCAGCGTCCACACATGGACAGCCTCTTCGCTGTATTGCAGGAGGCCCACCTGCAGAGGAAGAGGAAAATATATATATATTTATATATATATATATATATATATATATATATATATATATATAGTGCAGGCAATCTCTTCCATCCATATGAAGTTGCAAAAGCATTTCAGTTTTGTGTAGCTAGTAATGCCTAATTATAACAATAATAATAACGATAATATCAATATGTTTTAAATCTTAAGTTATTGCCCAAATTGCAGCATCTGCCTTGCCAAAATTTCTAAAAATATACAAAAAAGTTAAAATATGTATGCATGCAGTGCTGGATTTCACCACCGGAGGGCAGTGTCTACACAGGAAAAATGAGCCATTGGCTTTCAGGCATTTTATATCTATGCAGTGCTAGATGTAACCACAGGAGGGCAGTGTCTACACAGGAAAAATGAGCCATTGGCTTTCAGGCAATTTATATCTATGCAGTGCTAGATGTGACCACCGGAGGGCAGTGTCTACACAGGAAAAATGAGCCATTGGCTTTCAGGCATTTTATATCTATGCAGTGCTAGATGTGACCACAGGAGGGCAGTGTCTACACAGGAAAAATGAGCCATTGGCTTTCAGGCATTTTATATCTATGCAGTGCTAGATGTGACCACCGGAGGGCAGTGTCTACACAGGAAAAATGAGCCATTGGCTTTCAGGCATTTTATATCTATGCAGTGCTAGATGTGACCACAGGAGGGCAGTGTCTACACAGGAAAAATGAGCCATTGGCTTTCAGGCATTTTATATCTATGCAGTGCTAGATGTGACCACCGGAGGGCAGTGTCTACACAGGAAAAATGAGCCATTGGCTTTCAGGCATTTTATATCTATGCAGTGCTAGATGTAACCACAGGAGGGCAGTGTCTACACAGGAAAAATGAGCCATTGGCTTTCAGGCATTTTATATCTATGCAGTGCTAGATGTAACCACCGGAGGGCAGTGTCTACACAGGAAAAATGAGCCATTGGCTTTCAGGCATTTTATATCTATGCAGTGCTAGATGTAACCACAGGAGGGCAGTGTCTACACAGGAAAAATGAGCCATTGGCTTTCAGGCATTTTATATCTATGCAGTGCTAGATGTAACCACAGGAGGGCAGTGTCTACACAGGAAAAATGAGCCATTGGCTTTCAGGCATTTTATATCTATGCAGTGCTAGATGTAACCACCGGAGGGCAGTGTCTACACAGGAAAAATGAGCCATTGGCTTTCAGGCAATTTATATCTATGCAGTGCTAGATGTGACCACCGGAGGGCAGTGTCTACACAGGAAAAATGAGCCATTGGCTTTCAGGCATTTTATATCTATGCAGTGCTAGATGTGACCACAGGAGGGCAGTGTCTACACAGGAAAAATGAGCCATTGGCTTTCAGGCATTTTATATCTATGCAGTGCTAGATGTAACCACCGGAGGGCAGTGTCTACACAGGAAAAATGAGCCATTGGCTTTCAGGCATTTTATATCTATGCAGTGCTAGATGTAACCACAGGAGGGCAGTGTCTACACAGGAAAAATGAGCCATTGGCTTTCAGGCATTTTATATCTATGCAGTGCTAGATGTGACCACCGGAGGGCAGTGTCTACACAGGAAAAATGAGCCATTGGCTTTCAGGCATTTTATATCTATGCAGTGCTAGATGTAACCACCGGAGGGCAGTGTCTACACAGGAAAAATGAGCCATTGGCTTTCAGGCATTTTATATCTATGCAGTGCTAGATGTAACCACCGGAGGGCAGTGTCTACACAGGAAAAATGAGCCATTGGCTTTCAGGCAATTTATATCTATGCAGTGCTAGATGTGACCACCGGAGGGCAGTGTCTACACAGGAAAAATGAGCCATTGGCTTTCAGGCATTTTATATCTATGCAGTGCTAGATGTGACCACAGGAGGGCAGTGTCTACACAGGAAAAATGAGCCATTGGCTTTCAGGCATTTTATATCTATGCAGTGCTAGATGTAACCACCGGAGGGCAGTGTCTACACAGGAAAAATGAGCCATTGGCTTTCAGGCATTTTATATCTATGCAGTGCTAGATGTAACCACAGGAGGGCAGTGTCTACACAGGAAAAATGAGCCATTGGCTTTCAGGCATTTTATATCTATGCAGTGCTAGATGTGACCACCGGAGGGCAGTGTCTACACAGGAAAAATGAGCCATTGGCTTTCAGGCATTTTATATCTATGCAGTGCTAGATGTGACCACAGGAGGGCAGTGTCTACACAGGAAAAATGAGCCATTGGCTTTCAGGCATTTTATATCTATGCAGTGCTAGATGTAACCACCGGAGGGCAGTGTCTACACAGGAAAAATGAGCCATTGGCTTTCAGGCATTTTATATCTATGCAGTGCTAGATGTAACCACAGGAGGGCAGTGTCTACACAGGAAAAATGAGCCATTGGCTTTCAGGCATTTTATATCTATGCAGTGCTAGATGTAACCACAGGAGGGCAGTGTTTTTACATAGGAAAGATTAGCTATTGGCCTTTAGGAAATAAATATATATATATGCAATACTAGATGTAGCCACAAGAGGGAAGTGTTTCCAAGAGCAAGGTGGGCAAATCTATATAAAATGTAATGTGCATAATTAGGACTGAGTTTACAACAAAACCAGTGGGCCAAATCGCACCAAATTTGGCCATGATACTCATCACTTTCCAAGGAGTGACCATCAAAGAAGAAGAAGAAGAAGAAAAACAGGAAATTAATGCCTAATAATAATGATAATAGTAATAACCATTATAATAATGACAATAACAACAATAATAATTGTGTATTTTACACCCCAGGCTCACCTGGATCTGTTCGGGGTCGATGAAGAACTTGCTGAGGATGTTGCTGAGGAAGTTCTGGACCTCGTACCAGGGATAGATGCTGTTGGACCCGTCCAGCACCAGCACAAGGTCCATGTAGGTGGAGCATCCTAGGGGGGACCCATAGAGATCATCTAGTCTATATCTTTGAACCATAGATGGGACCCCTAGAGATCATCTAGTCTATATTTCTAATCATAAAAATCACCCTAGAAGTCATCCAGTCCATACCTATGAATCCTAGAATCTAAAGGGACCCTTAGAGGTCATCTAGTTCATAACATAGATGGGACCCCTAGAGGTCATCTATATCTTTGAACCATAGATGGGACCCCTAGAGGTCATTTAGTCTAGACTTTTCATCATAGATGGGACCCACAGAGATCATCTAGTCCTATACTATTGAACCATAGAATTAAAAGGGACCCCTGGAGGTCATCTAGTCTATATTTCAAAACATAGATGGGACCCCTCGAGGTCATCTAGTCTATATTATTCATCATAGATGGGACCCCTAGAGGTCATCTAGTCTGTATCTTTGAACCATAGAATTAAAAGGGACCCCTAGAGGTCATCTAGTCTATATTTCAAAACATAGATGGGACCCCTCGAGGTCATCTAGTCTATATTATTCATCATAGATGGGACCCCTAGAGGTCATCTAGTCTGTATCTTTGAACCATAGAATTAAAAGGGACCCCTAGAGGTCATCTAGTCTATATTTCAAAACATAGATGGGACCCCTAGAGGTCATCTAGTCTATATTATTCATCATAGATGGGACCCCTAGAGGTCATCTAGTCTGTATCTTTGAACCATAGAATTAAAAGGGACCCCTAGAGGTCATCTAGTCTATATTTCAAAACATAGATGGGACCCCTTGAGGTCATCTAGTCTATATTATTCATCATAGATGGGACCCACAGAGATCATCTAGTCGTATACTTTTGAACCATAGAATTAAAAGGGACTCCTAGAGGTCATCTAGCCTATATTTTTAATCATAGATGGGACCCCTAGAGGTTATCTAGTCCATACCTTTGAATGTTAATTGGGGCCCCTAGAGGTCATCTAGTCTATATATTTGAACCATAGAATTAAAAGGGACCCCTTGAGGTCATCTAGTCTATATTATTCATCATAGATGGGACCCACAGAGATCATCTAGTCGTATACTTTTCAACCGTAGAATTAAAAGGGACCCCTAAAGGTCATCTAGTCTATATTTTTAATCATAGATGGGACCCCTAGCGGTCATCTAGTTCATACCTTTGAATGTTTTGTGGGACCCCTAGAGGTCATCTAGTCTGTACTGTTGGACTGTAGAATTGAAAGGGACCCCTAGGGGTCATCTAGTCTATATTTTTGGACCATAGATGGGACCCACAGAGATCATCTAGTCTCATACTTTTGAACCGTAGAATTAAAAGGGACTCTTAGAGGTCATCTAGTCCATCCCTTTGAATCATAGTGTTATATGTTTCCGCCTTGGGTCTGGGAATGGACTCACTCTGAGCGGTGGGCGCGATGTTCTCTCTGGGCTGGAAATGCTCATCGACGCGGGTGCAAATCCCGGTGCTGAACAGAGAGGTGCCGCACTCCTGGGACCACAAGGGGGCGCACGCCTGGACAAAATAATAATAATAATAATAATAATTTTAAAATTGCAAAACTTCCTATAAAGGTTGCACAATTGTTGCATGCACTCCTGGGACCACAAGGGGGCGCACGCCTGGAGAAAATAATAATAATAATAATAATAATAATAATAATAATAATAATAATAATTTTAAAATTGCAAAACTTCCTCTAAAGGTTGCACAATTGTTGCATGCACTCCTGGGACCACAAGGGGGCGCACGCCTTTACAAAATAATTAATAATAATAATAAAAATTTTAAAATTGCAAAACTTCCTATAAAGGTTGCACAATTGTTGCATGCACTCCTGGGACCACAAGGGGGCGCACGCCTGGAGAAAATAATAATAATAATAATAATAATAATAATAATAATAATAATAATAATTTTAAAATTGCAAAACTTCCTCTAAAGGTTGCACAATTGTTGCATGCACTCCTGGGACCACAAAGGGGCGCACGCCTTTACAAAATAAATAAATAACAATAATAATAATTTTAAAATTGCAAAACTTCCTATAAAGGTTGCACAATTGTTGCATGCACTCCTGGGACCACAAGGGGGCGCACGCCTGGAGAAAATAATAATAATAATAATAATAATAATAATAATAATAATAATAATAATAATAATAATAATTTTAAAATTGCAAAACTTCCTCTAAAGGTTGCACAATTGTTGCATGCACTCCTGGGACCACAAGGGGGCGCACGCCTTTACAAAATAAATAAATAACAATAATAATAATTTTAAAATTGCAAAACTTCCTCTAAGGGTTGCACAATTGTTGCATGCCTCAGTTGCCTCAATGCAATTTGGCACTGCTTGCAAGCCCAAGCCCTGGAGCCTTCCCTTGCATTTGCGTGCAAATTCCTAGTTTCCCAAGGACTGCAAAGCCCATCTCACCAGAAATCCATCATCCCGGTTGGCCAGCAGCGTCATCCCGAAATGCATGTTTTTCACAGGCCTGGAGAGGTTTCGGAGGGCCAGGTCTCCTATTTGGGAATAATTATATATAATTATATATACACATACACACATATGGGATATTACCGTATATACTCGAGTATAAGCCGACCCGAATATAAGCCGAGGCACCTAATTTTACCACCAAAAAACTGGGAAAACATTGACTCCAGTATAAGCCGAGAGACCAATAAAATTACCATATATACTCAAGTATAAGCTGACCCGAATATAAGCCGAGGCACCTAATTTTACCACCAAAAAACTGGGAAAACATTGACTCCAGTATAAGCCGAGAGACCAATAAAATTACCATATATACTCAAGTATAAGCTGACCCGAATATAAGCCGAGGCACCTAATTTTACCACAAAGAAACATTGACTCCAGTATAAGCCGAGATGCCAATAAAATTACATTACCGTATATACTCGAGTATAAGCCGACCCGAATATAAGCCGAGGCACCTAATTTCACCACGAAAAAAACTGGGAAAACATTGACTCCAGTATAAGCCGGGATACCAATAAAATTACCATATATACTCAAGTATAAGCCGACCCAAATATAAGCCGAGGCACCTAATTTCACCACGAAAAAAACTGGGAAAACATTGACTCCAGTATAAGCCGAGATACCAATAAAATTACCATATATACTCAAGTATAAGCTGACCCGAATATAAGCCGAGGCACCTAATTTTACCACAAAGAAACATTGACTCCAGTATAAGCCGAGATGCCAATAAAATTACATTACCGTATATACTCGAGTATAAGCCGACCCAAATATAAGCCGAGGCACCTAATTTTACCACAAAGAAACTGGGAAAACATTGACTCCAGTATAAGCCGAGATACCAATAAAATTACCATATATACTCAAGTATAAGCCGACCTAAATATAAGCCGAGGCACCTAATTTTACCACAAAGAAACATTGACTCCAATATAAGCCATGATACCAATAAAATTACATTACCGTATATACTCAGGTATAAGCCGACCCAAATATAAGCCGAGGCACCTAATTTTACCACAAAAAACTGGGAAAACATTGACTCCAGTATAAGCCGAGATACCAATAAAATTACCATATATACTCAAGTATAAGCCGACCTAAATATAAGCCGAGGCACCTAATTTTACCACAAAGAAACATTGACTCCAATATAAGCCATGATACCAATAAAATTACATTACCGTATATACTCAGGTATAAGCCGACCCAAATATAAGCCGAGGCACCTAATTTTACCACAAAGAAACTGGGAAAACATTGACTCCAGTATAAGCCGAGATACCAATAAAATTACCATATATACTCAAGTATAAGCCGACCTAAATATAAGCCGAGGCACCTAATTTTACCACAAAGAAACATTGACTCCAATATAAGCCATGATACCAATAAAATTACATTACCGTATATACTCAGGTATAAGCCGACCCAAATATAAGCCGAGGCACCTAATTTTACCACAAAGAAACTGGGAAAACATTGACTCCAGTATAAGCCGAGATACCAATAAAATTACCATATATACTCAAGTATAAGCCGACCTAAATATAAGCCGAGGCACCTAATTTTACCACAAAGAAACATTGACTCCAATATAAGCCATGATACCAATAAAATTACATTACCGTATATACTCAGGTATAAGCCGACCCAAATATAAGCCGAGGCACCTAATTTTACCACAAAAAACTGGGAAAACATTGACTCCAGTATAAGCTGAGATACCAATAAAATTACATTACCGTATATACTCGAGTATAAGCCAACCCAAATATAAGCCAAGGCACCTAATTTTACCACAAAGAACTGGGAAAACATTGACTCCAGTATAAGCCGAGAGACCAATAAAATTACTGTATATACTCGAGTATAAGCTGACCCAAATATAAGCCGACCAGGACCCTCACCCGAGTATAAGCCATATTATAATATAACATAATTTTGGTATTATACCAATATTATGTCATACTAATAATATAATATACTGTACATACCTATAATATTGATAATAATGTTATAGTGTAATACAATGTAATAATAATAATAATAATAATAATAATAATACACTATTATAGCCTCCCCGCAGGATAGTAACACATCCGGGCATCTCCTGGGCAACGTCTTTGTAGACAGCCGGTTCTCTCACACCAGAAGCGACTTGCAGTATAAAACGATAATAAAATAAATAATGTAAATAAAATAAAATTATAATAAAATAAAATAATATAAATAAAATTATAATAAAATAAAATAATATAAATAAAATAAAATTATAATAAAATAAAATAAATAATATAAAATAAAATAAATTATAAATAAAATAAAATTATAATAAAATAAATAATATAAATAAAATAAAATTATAATAAAATAAAATAAATAATATAAATAAAATAAAATTATAATAAAATAAAATAAAATAAAATAAATAATGTAAATAAAATAAAATTATAATAAAATAAAATAATATAAATAAAATTATAATAAAATAAAATAATATAAATAAAATAAAATAAATAATATAAAATAAAATAAATAATATAAATAAAATAAAATTATAATAAAATAAAATAAATAATATAAATAAAATAAAATTATAATAAAATAAAATAAAATAAATAATATAAATAAAATAAAATTATAATAAAATAAAATAAATAATATAAATAAAATAAAATTATAATATCATACAAAATAAAATAAAATAAAGATAAGTTCTCTATACCCACCAATGTGGACTTTAGCGCATGTGGAGTTGCTCCTTCCGCTTACGGCACATTTGTAAACATCGCCTTTCCGGTCGTCCGGGGGTCCGTCCCATGGCGCTCCCACCAACATCCTAGGGATCGAAGCAAAAAAATAGTTTTTATAAATGACCTTTTCTAGGCATTTCCTCTGGAGGAGGAGGAGGATGACACGGTTCATGTACCGGCGCACGACTCTATATTATTATTATTATTATTTTTCCATCACATTTTTCTCCTGGAAATTATATTTCCTTTTGCTGTAAAATCATAAAAACAAAAACTGGGCAAGATCCTCCAAAGAGTGGGATCTGTTTTCCATATTAAACCATTGGAAACACCTTTGATCCCTTTTTTGTTGTCTCGTTCCCACTACAAATTCCAACCCACTCTTTTCATTTTTAATTCAATTTGCAGACATAAGAAAGGAAGTTACATATATATATATATATATATATATATATATATCCCTGTTTTATTCCAAAGTGCCTGTTTTCATTTATTAAGAGGGACTCCCAAAGGCCATCTAGTCCACCCCATTCTCCAGTCATTCCTTCTCTTCTTTCATAGACTCATAATGGGAATAATAATAATAATAATAATATGATATAATAGTAAAAAGATGTTATAATAATGTGATAATAATATGATAATAATATAAAGATAATATTGTAATAATAGTATAATAATATAATAATATAATAATAATAATATTATGATGATGATATTATAATAATATAATAGTATAATAATAATATGATGAAAATATAATGATGATGATATTATAATAATATAATAGTATAATAATGTAATAATAATATAATAATAATATGATGATAATAATATTATAATAATATAATAGTATAATAATATAATAATATTATGATAATATGATGATGATGATATAATAATAATATAATAGTATAATAATGTAATAATAATACTATGATGATGATGATAATATAATAATATAATAGTATAATAATGAAATATAATAATAATAATATGATGATGATAATATAATGATGATGATGATATTATAATAATGTAATAGTATAATAATGTAATAATATAATAATAATAATATGATAATATAATGATGATGATGATATTATAATAATTTAATAGTATAATAATAATAATAATATGATGATGATGATGATAATATAATAATATAATAGTATAATAATGAAATGATATAATAATAATATGATGATAATATAATGATGATGATGATATTATAATAATGTAATAGTATAATAATGTAATAATATAATAATAATAATATGATAATATAATGATGATGATGATATTATAATAATGTAATAATATAATAATAATATGATGCTGATATTATAATAATATAATAGTATAATAATGTAATAATATAATATGATGATGATGATGATGATGATAATATAATAATATAATAGTATAATAATGAAATAATATAATAATAATATGATGATGATAATATAATGATGATGATGATATTATAATAATGTAATAGTATAATAATGTAATAATATAATAATAATAATATGATAATATAATGATGATGATGATATTATAATAATTTAATAGTATAATAATAATAATAATAATATGATGATGACGATGATGATGATATAATGATGTTGATAATATTATAATAATATAATAGTATAATAATGTACTAATATAATAATAATATGATGCTGATATTATAATAATATAATAGTATAATAATGTAATAATATAATATGATGATGATGATGATGATAATATAATGATGATGATAATATTATAATAATATAATAGTATAATAATATGATGATGATAATGACAAAATGTGAGGATTGCAAGAGAATTTGGGGCAATTGGGTAATAATAGTAATCATAATAATAATGCTAGTACTAATAGTATATAATATAAGGGGAACCCTAAAGGTCATCTAGTCCACCCCATTTTTCCATCTGCCCTTTGGACTTCCCCCATTGGGTTTTATTACACGGAAAAATAAAGAGGAATGAAGGATGAGCAACGGTCATGAGCGAATGAGTGAGTGACAGCTGGAAATACAAGACTCATTCCTAGGACATTGCAAGGTCATCCAAATATGGGATACGCAGTTGTATTATTATTATTATTATTATTATTATTATTATTATTATTATTATTATTTTATGACACAGCAAACAAGATAGACATGCTGGATTTCGTATCACAAAACCACAAGTCGAACACTTCCCAAGTGTCTAGGACTGTGTGATGTATTTTTGGATGATGCGAGTTTTTCCTGTTGTTTTTCGTCAATGCGACTGTCACCTGGGATGGCGACATCCATGATCCAAACCTTGTTCTTTTCCACAACTGTGATGTCTGGTGTGTTGTGTTCCAGAACTTTGTCAGTCTGGATTCGGAAGTCCCACAGTATCTTTGCGTGTTCATTTTCCAATACTTTTGCAGGTTTGTGATCCCACCAGTTCTTTGCTGCTGGGAGGTGGTATTTGAGGCATAAGTTCCAATGAATCATTTGGGCCACATAGTTGTGCCTCTGTTTGTAGTCTGTCTGTGCGATTTTCTTACAGCAGCTGAGGAGATGATCCATGGTTTCGTTGGTTTCCTTGCCCAGTCTGCATTTTGGGTCATCAGCTGATTTTTCGATCTTGGCCTGAATGGCCTTTGTCCTGATGTCTTGCTCCTGGGCTGCAAGGATCAGGCCTTCTGTCTCCTTCTTCAGGGTCCTATTATTATTATTATTATTATTATTATTATTATTATTATTAATGGCCTTTGTCCTGATGTCTTGCTCCTGGGCTGCAAGGATCAGGCCTTCTGTCTCCTTCTTCAGGGTCCCATTCGTGAGCCAGAGCCAGATCTTCTATTATTATTATTATTATTATTATTATTATTATTATTATTATTATTATTAATTGCCTTTGTCCTAATGTCTTGCTCCTGGGCTGCAAGGATCAGGCCTTCTGTCTCCTTCTTCAGGGTCCCATTCGTGAGCCAGAGCCAGATCTTCTCCTTATCAGCTTTTCCTTCAATTTTGTCAAGGAACTTTCCATGCAATGTTTTGTTGTGCCAGCTGTCAGCTCTAGTTTGTAGTGCGGTTTTCTTGTACTGGTGTTTTGTCTGCTGTGCTTTGAGGAGTTTCTGATTTTTGACTTCAGTCAAAGCAGGTTCTTCACTTTGCTTTACATATTCTGCCAGGGCATGTTCTTCTTCCTTGACTGCTTGTTTGACTTGCAAGAGTCCTCTGACCCCTGATCTTCTAGGCAGATATAGTCGGTCAACATCACTGCGAGGGTGCAGGGAATGATGAATAGTCATGAATGATCTTGTTTTTCTGTCCAAATTGTCCAGTTCCATCTGTGTCCAGTTTATGATGCCAGCAGTAGATCTTATGACAGGTATGGCCCAGGTGTTTATGGCCTTGATGGTGTTGCCTCCATTGAGCTTGCTTTTATTATTATTATTATTATTATTATTATTATTATTATTATTATTATTATTTTCCACTCTTCCTCCTCTCCAAGCCCTATTATCCAAGAAGCTTTAATGCAACTCAACTGGCTTGGACTAGATGCTCTCTAAGGGACTCTATATACCCTGTTTCCCCGAAAATAAGACAGGGTCTTATATTAATTTTTGCTCCCAAAGATGCGCTAGGTCTTATTTTCAGGGGATGTCTTATTTTTCCATGAAGAAGAGCTCACATTTATTGTTGAACAACAAAATGAGACAGGGTCTTATATTAATTTGCTAATAGTCAACACGGATTTACCAAAAACAAGTCATGCCAGACTAATCTGATCTCTTTTTTCGATAGAGTTACGAGTTGGGTCGATACAGGGAATGCTGTGGATGTAGCGTACCTGGATTTCAGTAAGGCCTTCGACAAAGTCCCCCACGACCTTCTGGCAAACAAACTAGTAAAATGTGGGCTAGACAAAACTACGGTGAGGTGGATCTGTAATTGGCTAAGCGAACGAACCCAAAGGGTGATTCTCACCAATGCGTCGTCTTCATCTTGGAAAGAAGTGACAAGTGGAGTGCCACAAGCAGGGCTCCGTCCTGGGCCCGGTTCTGTTCAGGATCTTTATTAACGACTTAGACGAAGGGTTAGAAGGCACGATCATCAAGTTTGCAGACGGGACCAAACTGGGAGGGATAGCTAACACTCCAGAAGACAGGAGCAGAATTCACAACGATCTTGACAGACAAGAGAGATGATTGGCCGAAACTAACAAAATGAAGTTCAACAGGGACAAATGCAAGAGACTTCACTTCGGCAGAAAAAATGGAAATCAAAGAGACAGAATGGGGGACGATGCCTGGCTTGACAGCAGTGTGTGCGAAAAAGACCTTGGAGTCCTCGTGGAGAGGAAGGGGAACATGAGCCACCAATGTGATGCAGCAGCTAAAAAAGCCAATGGGATTCTGTCCTGCATCAATAGGGGAATAGCGTCTAGATCCAGGGAAGTCATGCTCCCCCTCTTTCTCTTCTGCCTTGGTCAGACCACACCTGGAATCACACTGGGTCCAGTTTTGGGCCCCACAGTTGAAGGGAGATGTTGACAAGCTGGAAAGCGTCCAGAGGAGGGCGAGTAAAATGATGAAGGGTCTGGAGAACAAGCCCTATGAGGAGCGGCTTAAGGAGCTGGGCATGTTTAGCCTGCAGAAGAGAAGGCTGAGAGGAGACATGATAGCCATGTACAAATACGTGAAGGGAAGTCCTAGGGAGGAGGGAGCAAGCTTCCTTTCTGCTGCCCTGCAGACTAGGACACAAGGGAACAAGGGCTTCAAAGTACAGGAAAGGAGATTCCACCTGAACATCAGGAAGAACTTCCTCACTGTGAGAAGGGCTGTTCGGCAGTGGAACTCTCTCCCCGGGGCCGTGGTGGAGGCTCCTTCTTTGGAGGCTTTGAAGCAGAGGCTGGATGGCCATCTGTCGGGGGTGCTTTGAATGCGATTTCCTGCTTCTTAGCGGGGGGTTGGACTAGATGGCCTTTGAGGTCTCTTCCAACTCTACTATTCTATGATTCTATGAATGAACATTTATTATATACTGTAAAGTAGTTGTCATCACAAACCAGCATAACCAGACAAACTATGAATCCTATCAAGAATGTCTTGTTACTACCATTATTTACATGTGCAACAATCTATGGTACCTCTTGCAGTTTAGGTTTCACAAGGTTTCCACGCTGATTTCTCTCTATTCTAGTTTCAATGTAGTCATGAATGATGAATAATATAATATACTGTAATAATAATATGATAATATAATAATAATATAATGATATACAATATATTAATGAGATAATATAATAATAGGATAATATAATAGAATAATAGAATGGAATAGAATGATATAAAATATATTAATAGGATAATATAAAATGGAATATTATAATAATAAAAGAATATGCTAATAATGATAAAATAATAATATGATAATATAATTGAATAATAGTATAGAATAGAATGATATAAAATATATTAATAGGATAATATAAAATGGAATATTATAATAATAAAAGAATATGCTAATAATGATAAAATAATAATATGATAATATAATTGAATAATAGTATAGAATAGAATGATATAAAATATATTAATAGGATAATATAAAATGGAATATTATAATAATAAAAGAATATGCTAATAATGATAAAATAATAATATGATAATATAATTGAATAATAGTATAGAATAGAATGATATAAAATATATTAATAGGATAATATAAAATGGAATATTATAATAATAAAAGAATATGCTAATAATGATAAAATAATAATATGATAACATAATTGAATAATAGTATAGAATAGAATGATATAAAATATATTAATAGGATAATATAAAATGGAATATTATAATAATAAAAGAATATGCTAATAATGATAAAATAATAATATGATAACATAATTGAATAATAGTATAGAATAGAATGATATAAAATATATTAATAGGATAATATAAAATGGAATATTATAATAATAAAAGAATATGCTAATAATGATAAAATAATAATATGATAACATAATTGAATAATAGTATAGAATAGAATGATATAAAATATATTAATAGGATAATATAAAATGGAATATTATAATAATAAAAGAATATGCTAATAATGATAAAATAATAATATGATAATATAATTGAATAATAGTATAGAATAGAATGATATAAAATATATTAATAGGATAATATAAAATGGAATATTATAATAATAAAAGAATATGCTAATAATGATAAAATAATAATATGATAACATAATTGAATAATAGTATAGAATAGAATGATATAAAATATTTTAATAGGATAATATAAAATGGAATATTATAATAATAAAAGAATATGCTAATAATGATAAAATAATAATATGATAACATAATTGAATAATAGTATAGAATATAATGATATAAAATATATTAATAGGATAATATAAAATGGAATATTATAATAATAAAAGAATATGCTAATAATGATAAAATAATAATATGATAACATAATTGAATAATAGTATAGAATAGAATGATATAAAATATATTAATAGGATAATATAAAATGGAATATTATAATAATAAAAGAATATGCTAATAATGATAAAATAATAATATGAAAATAGAATAGAATAATAATAGAATAATAATATAATGATATAATAGAAAAATATAATATAATGATATAAAATATATTAATAGGATAATATAATAATGGGATATAATAATAGTAACAGAATATGATGATAATAATATGGCAATAGAATAATAGTATAAAATAATGTTTCAGGGCATAGCATAGGAATAAGGATGAGAGGAGAATCCCAATGCGTCCTGTACCTTTAAGAAGCAGAAAGAGCAGGACGAGTGGAAAGGCAAGGCAATGGGCATGGGCTCCCTAGAGGTCATCTAGTCCACCCCAGACTCACCATTTCTGCCCTTGGGCCGTATACTGGAGGACTTTGTAGCCAAACTGGGCTTCTTGGGGTCCGTGAAAAACCTGGGGTCTCTTCACGTCGATGTTAAAGGAGGCGCCGAGCCCTAGAAAGAGCACAAAAAACAATACAATAATAATATATAATAATATTATATTTAATCTTTATTTATAGCAGGTCGGTTCCGAAGTTTGTCCCGTCTAAAGAGCAAAGAAACAAGAAAAGATGGGTATAAATAATAGAATAATAGAAATAATAGGAGCTTCACAGTCACAAGGGTCCCCCAAAGGCCATCTAGTCCAGTCGCTTTGAGTCTCTTTATATAATGATAACGATAATGTAATATAGTACATTACAATTATTATGATTAATTGTAATATAGTACATTACAATTATATAATAATACAATTATTATTGTCTCCTTCAGGAAAGATAAAATGAGGTATAAATAAATATGATAAGAGTAATATGCTATACTATAATAATATACTAATATAATAATATAAAATATAATAATAATAATGATAGTGTAATATAGAAATAATATAAAATACAATAATAATACAGTATAATATAGTAATATAAAAATACAATAATACAATAATATAATATAATATATAATGATAACAAATAAAATAAAATAGTAATATAATAATAATAAAATACAATAATATAATATTATAACAATATAAAATATTATAATAATAATAGATACATAGCTGCTTTGAGTCTCCTTCAGGAAAGATAAAATGAGGTATAAATAAATATGATAAGAGTAATATGCTATACTATAATAATATAGTAATATAATAATATAAAATATAATAATAATGATAATGTAATATAGAAATAATATAAAATACAATAATAATACAGTATAATATAGTAATATAAAAATACAATAATACAATAATATAATATAATATATAATGATAACAAATAAAATAAAATAGTAATATAATAATAATAAAATACAATAATATAATATTATAACAATATAAAATATTATAATAATAATAGATACATAGCGGCTTTGAGTCTCCTTCAGGAAAGATAAAATGAGGTATAAATAAATATGATAAGAGTAATATGCTATACTATAATAATATCGTAATATAATAATATAAAATATAATAATAATGATAATGTAATATAGAAATAATATAAAATACAATAATAATACAGTATAATATAGTAATATAAAAATACAATAATACAATAATATAATATAATATATAATGATAACAAATAAAATAAAATAGTAATATAATAATAATAAAATACAATAATATAATTTTATAACAATATAAAATATTATAATAATAATAGATTTTATATAATAGGGTTATAATATTATAGATAATATAATAATAATAATAATAATAATAATAATGATAATGTAATATAGAAATAATATAAAATACAGTAATAATACAGTATAATATAGTAATATAAAAATACAATAATACAATAATATAATATAATATATAATGATAACAAATAAAATAAAATAGTAATATAATAATAATAAAATACAATAATATAATATTATAACAATATAAAATATTATAATAATAATAGATACTATAATAGATAATAGATAAAGGCGTGGATGATGGGTTGTGTTGTCAAATTTCGAGGTTGGGGGGCCTGTAGTTTTGTTGTTTTGTGGGTTGCCGTGATGCCATCACTCTTTTATATATATAGATAATAATATAAAATATTATTATTATAATAGATACATAGCTGCTTTGAGTCTCCTTCAGGAAAGATAAAATGAGGTATAAATGAATATGATAAGAGTAATATGCTATACTATAATAATATAGTAATATAATAATATAAAATATAATAATAATAATGATAATGTAATATAGAAATAATATAAAATACAATAATAATACAGGATAATATAGAAATAATATAATATATATATATATATATATATATACACACTGGGATGGGCCAGGTGGGCTCTCTAGAGGTCATCTAGTCTGCCACATGGCCAGGAAAAATGCAGCAGTGACGGGTCTCAAATGCAAGGGATTCCAGCTCGTTTTTGCAAAGAAACGCGGCTTGTTTTTCCCTCCCTTTGGAGAACAAGCCCGGCTCTGTCTTCGGCCAAATCCCACATCCGGCACCAAAACATGCGCCGAGAGCCCGGCCAAGGAAGGCCTCCAGCAGGAAGGCCTCGAACCTTTTCGTTTCCCAAAGTCGGGCAGGTTTCGGAAGCAAGGGTTCCTGAGCATGTGCAGAGTGCCTTTCCAATACTCGATAGATAAACCAACAATTTCCACCACATCTCAAAGGTGTCTTTCCTGAACATGCGCAGAGTGTTTTGCATTTCATATAGACACAAACCGTTCTCTATAGACACCCAATACTATTATAGTGCTCCTGAGCATGCGCAGAGTGCATCTCATAGACACAAACCATTCTCCATAGAGAGCCACTATTGTTATCGTGCTCCTGAGCATGCGCAGAGTGCATTCTCCATAGACAGCCACTATTGTTATCGTGCTCCTGAGCATGCGCAGAGTGCATTCTCCATAGACAGCCACTATTGTTATCGTGCTCCTGAGCATGCGCAGAGTGCATTCTCCATAGACAGCCACTATTGTTATCGTGCTCCTGAGCATGCGCAGAGTGCATCTCATAGAATCAAACCACTCTCTATAGGCAACAAATATCATTATAATGCTCCTGAGCATGCGCAGAGTGCATTCTCTATAGATACCCACTATTGTTATCGTGCTCCTGAGCATGCGCAGAGTGCATTCTCCATAGACAGCCACTATTGTTATAGTGCTCCTGAGCATGCGCAGAGTGCATCTCATAGAATCAAACCATTCTCCATAGACACCCAATATTATTATAGTGCTCCGGAGCATGCGCAAAGTGCATCTCATAGAGACTATTCTCCATAGACACCCACTATTATTACAGTGCTCCTGAGCATGCGCAGAGTGCATTCTCTATAGACAGCCACTATTGTTATCGTGCTCCTGAGCATGCGCAGAGTGCATCTCATAGAATCAAACCACTCTCTATAGACAACAAATATTATTATAATGCTCCTGAGCATGTGCAGAGTGCATCTCATAGAGACAATCTATTCTCCATAGACACCCACTATTATTATAGTGCTCCTGAGCATGCGCAAAGGGCATCTCATAGAGAAAAACCATTCTGTATAGACAACAAATATTAATACAACAGTGATATATACATAAATATAACAAACGGTCCCCAAAGTTGCATAGGGGAAAAACAACAACAGGGCAAAACCACCCAAAAAATTCTTCTTAAAGCCACAGAGCGCTATTTTCAGAAACGACAATTAAAGGGAGCGAATGCAAGCGGCAATTTGGCTCCGTCTTTTAAAAACAAAGCATTGCAGAAGAACCAGAGTTTCTGGTTAAAAGAGATTTTTAGTTTGTTCCATCCATGCAAATGGGATTTTTAGTTTGATTTTTTTTAAAAATTATCTACATTGTTAACCTGCGGAACTCCCTGCCACAGGACGATGGTCGTTTGGAATGATGTGATATTAATATTGATATCAAAACGTGTTTTTTTCCAGCCTGCCTTGGCTTGGAGAATAGGATTTGTAGTTTTTATTTTCTAAGGAAAAAAAAAAACCAGTTGTTAACCTGTGGAACTCCCTACTACAGGACAATGGTCGTTTGGAATGATTTTATATTAATATTGATATAAAAATGCATTTTTTCCCAGCCCGTATTGGCTCGGAGTATGGGATTTGTAGTTTGAATTTTCTAAGGGAAAAAATTATCTCCATCGTTAACCTGCGGAACTCCCTGCCACAGGACGATGGTCATTTGGAATAATATTATATTAATATTGATATTAAAACGTGTTTTTTTCCGGCCCTCCCTGGCTTGGAGTATGGGATTTGTAGTTTGAATTTTCTAAGGAAAAAAATTATTTCCATCGTTAACTTGCGGAACTCCCTGCCACAGGACAATGGTCATTTGGAGTGATATTATATTAAAAGGAGGTTTTTTTCTGGCCCGCTTTGGCTCGGAGAATGAGATTTGTAGTTTGAATTTTCTAAGGAAAAAAAAAAAAATCTCCGGTGTTAACCTGCGGAACTCCCTGCCACAGGACAATGGTCATTTGGAGTGATATTATATTAATATTGATATTAAAATGTGTTTTTTTTTCCCCCGGCCGGCCTTGGCTCGGAGAATGGGATTTGTAGTTTGAATTTTCTAAGGAAAAAAAAATTATCTCCATCGTTAACCTGCAGAACTCCCTGCCACAGGACAATGGTTGTTTGGAATGATATTATATTAATATTGATATTAAAATGTATTTTTTTCCGGTCCGCCTCGGCCTGGAATATATATATCCCTCCATCATAATTTAAATTTAAAAAACAGAAGGAGATAAATGGGCAAAGAAGGGAAATAATGAATTGGCGTGGGAGGAAGAAGAAGAAAAAGAAGAAGAAAAACAGACCTTTGGGCCCAAGGGGCGAGGAAAGAAAAAACGCGTCATAGAAGTCAGGCTCCCGTTCAATGTGTAACTCTTTCCTGAGTTAATTTTATCCGAGTGAATTTAATTTGTCATTAAATGGATCACTTTTTAACACTGGACTTTAGAGCTGAAACTTGTGAGAAGTAGCGGGTACGTTTGCAATAATAATATTGCAATATAAGTATAGTACAATATAGTAATAAATAATGCTTATATTGTGCTATGCTAATAATATAATATATTGTATATACATATGACTTGTAAGCCGCCCTGAGTCGCCTTCGGGTGAGAAGAGCGGGATATAAATGTCGCTAATAAATAATAATAGTAATAATAATAATAATTCATGAGAATAATAATAGCATATAATATAATAATAATAATAATAATAATATATAAATATTATATTAGGTATTTTGTATTATAAATATGATTCCAGGGGATAGAAATGTCACAAATAATAATAATAATTCATGAGAATAATAATGGCATATAATAATAATTATATATATATATATATATATATATATATATATATATATAAAAGGTATATTGTATTATAAATATGATTCCAGGGGATATAAATGTCACAAATAATAATAATAATTCATGAGAATAAGAATAGCATACAATAATAATAATAATAATAATAATAATAATAATAATATATAAATATTATATTTGGTATATTGTATTATAAATATGATTCCAGGGGATATAAATGTCACAAATAATAATAATAATAATAATAATAATAATAATAATAATAATTCATGAGAATAATAATAGCATATTATATATATATATGTGGTATATTGTATTATAAATATGATTCCAGGGGATATAAATGTCACAAATAATAATAATAATTCATGAGAATAATAATAGCATATTATATATATATGGTATATTGTATTATAAATATGATTCCAGGGGATATAAATGTCACAAATAATAATAATAATTCATGAGAATAATAATAGCATACAATAATAATAATAATAATAATAATAATAATAATAATAATAATATATAAATATTATATTTGGTATATTGTATTATAAATATGATTCCATGGGATATAAATGTCACAAATAATAATAATAAAAATAATAATTCATGAGAATAATAATAGCATATTATATATATATATGTGTGGTATATTGTATTATAAATATGATTCCAGGGGATATAAATGTCACAAATAATAATAATAATTCATGAGAATAATAATAGCATATTATATATATATGGTATATTGTATTATAAATATGATTCCAGGGGATATAAATGTCACAAATAATAATAATAATTCATGAGAATAATAATAGCATACAATAATAATAATAATAATAATAATAATAATAATAATAATAATATATAAATATTATATTTGGTATATTGTATTATAAATATGATTCCATGGGATATAAATGTCACAAATAATAATAATAATAATAATAATAATAATAATAATAATAATTCATGAGAATAATAATAGCATATTATATATATATATGTGGTATATTGTATTATAAATATGATTCCAGGGGATATAAATGTCACAAATAATAATAATAATTCATGAGAATAATAATAGCATATTATATATATATATGGTATATTGTATTATAAATATGATTCCAGGGGATATAAATGTCACAAATAATAATAATAATTCATGAGAATAATAATAGCATATTATATATATATGGTATATTGTATTATAAATATGATTCCAGGGGATATAAATGTCACAAATAATAATAATAATTCATGAGAATAATAATAGCATATTATATATATATGGTATATTGTATTATAAATATGATTCCAGGGGATATAAATGTCACAAATAATAATAATAATTCATGAGAATAATAATAGCAGATAACAACAACAACAACAACAACAACAACAATAATAGGTATATTGTATTATAAATATGATTCCAGGGATATAAATGTCACAAATAATAATAATAATAATTCATGAGAATAATAAAAGCATATTATATATATTGTAATATTTATATAATAAGTCTACCTGTCTACCTACCTATTCATCTATCAGTATAATCAAATAGATATATACAGATAGATAGATAAATTACACAATAAATAGATAAATAGAGATATATTATAGTAATAGGTAGGTAGGTAGATCTATTTACCTATCTGCATTACCTACCTACCTACAAACCTACCTTGTTATTCATCTTATGCTATGGTCCATCTGTCCATCTACCTATTATAGAAATAGGTAGGCGGGTAGATCTATTTACCTATCTATCTGCATTACTTACCTACCTACCTACAAACCTAGTTATTTATCTATCTATCGGTAAAGTCCATCTGTCCGTCTACCTGCCTGTCTACCTGTCTAATGCACTTTTGGACTTGTTTGTTATGCAATGCTTTTGATAGGTAGTTAATGCAGATAGATAGGTAAATAGATCTGCCCACCTACCTATTACTATGATAGGTAGACGGACAGATGGACTATACCGACAGATGAATAACTAGGTAGGTTGGTAGTAGGTAGGTAATGCAGATAGGTAAATAAATAAACCTACCTACCTAGTTTTTCATCTATTGGTATAGTCCATCTGTCCGTCTACCTATCATAGTAATAGGTAGGTAGGCAGATCTATTTACCAATCTACCTGCATTACCTACCTACCTACCTACAAACCTACCTTGTTATTCATCTTATGCTATGGTCCATCTGTCCGTCTACCTATTATAGTAATAGGTAGGTAGGTAGGCAGATCTATTTACCTATCTATCTGCATTACCTACCTAGTTATTCATCTATTTGTATAATCCATCTGTCCGTCTACCTATTATAGTAATAGGTAGGCAGGTAGATCTATTTACCTATCTACCTGCATTACCTAGCTACCTACCTAGTTATTCATCTATTTGTATAGTCCATCTGTCTGTCTACTTATTACAGTAATAGGTAGGCAGGTAGAGCCATTTACCTATCTACCTGCATTACCTACCTACCTACCTATTTGTTCATCTATTGGTATAGTCCATCTGTCCTTCTACCTATTATAGTAATAAGTAGGCAGGTAGATCTATTTACCTATCTGTATTACCTACCTACCTACAAACCTACCTAGTTATTCATCTATTTGTATAGTCCATCTGTCTGTCTACCTATCATAGTAATAGGTAGGTAGGCGGATCTATTTACCTATCTACCTGCATTACCTACCTACCTACCTAGTTATTCATCTATTTGTATAGTCCATCTGTCTGTCTACTTATTACAGTAATAGGTAGGCAGGTAGAGCCATTTACCTATCTACCTGCATTACCTACCTACCTACCTATTTGTTCATCTATTGGTATAGTCCATCTGTCCTTCTACCTATTATAGTAATAAGTAGGCAGGTAGATCTATTTACCTATCTGTATTACCTACCTACCTACAAACCTACCTAGTTATTCATCTATTTGTATAGTCCATCTGTCTGTCTACCTATCATAGTAATAGGTAGGTAGGCGGATCTATTTACCTATCTACCTGCATTACCTACCTACCTACAAACTTACCTTGTTATTCATCTTATGCTATGGTCCATCTGTCCGTCTACCTATTATAGTAATAGGTAGGCGGGCAGATCTATTTACCTATCTATCTGCATTACTTACCTACCTACCTACAAACCTACCTAGTTATTTATCTATCTATCTATCGGTAAAGTCCATCTGTCCGTCTACCTGCCTGTCTACCTGTCTACCTATTCATCGGTCAGTATAATCTATCCCTGTCTCCATCTATGAGTATAACCTACCTACCTGTCTATCACTCTCTCCCTCTAAATACAGACATCCCTATATTTGTAGACGTGAAATACAGAAATTCCTCTATTCGTAGACGTGGATGCAAGCCGGGAAGGTACCTGTGAGCACCAGAAGGTGTAGGGCCAAGTGGGGTCCAGCCATGGCTATTTGGGGGGTCTTGCTCCAGACGGACGGTCAGACGGACGGTCAGACGGACACGGCCTCTTTCTTTCTTTCTTTCTTTCTTTCTTTCTTTCTTTCTTTGCCGGACCTTTTCCTGGCCCGTTTCCCCTTCTCGCCTTCCTCCCCTTTTCGTGCCCATTGGCTGCTAAAAATAAGCCCAGAAACCCAGCCCTGGCCTTCCCGCCTCTCCCTGCTTTTTTGGGCTGAATCCACCAACCGGCCCACCAAAAACACAGCCGGAATTTATGCATTGAAATATATATATATATATACACAGAAATGCCAGCGTATCGTTTCAATTGGGGATATAAAACCCCGGCCACGGAGCATGTGCAGAGTTCTAGTCGCACACTACGGTCTTCATGTTATAGAAAGTATGGATTTCACAGTGGCAATAAGCACTGAAATATATCTATATATATAAAAGAGTAATGGCATCACGGCACTGGACAAAACAACTAAACTAAACGCCCCCCAACCTCGAAATTTGACAACACAACCCATCATCCACGCCTCTAGGTTGATACAACAAAAAGAAAAGAAAAATAAAGTCCTAATTAGAGAGAGAGGAATAATTGCTTTTATCCAATTGCTGCCAGTTAGAAGGCTAAGCTCCTCCAACTTGGTCTCCTAGCAACCCAATAAAAATAATTAAAAACACTAAAAAATTAATACAATAAAATACTATAATAACAGAAAATAACTAAAAATAATACAAGAAAATAATAAAATATAATAAATAAAAAGATTCATCTATTAATTAATTAATAGATTATATATTCATCTATTAATTAATTAATTAATAGATTATTATAAAATTAATAAAAAATTGCAAATAACGTCAAATAAAAATTACACAACAATTTTTAACCAATACCACCACCACTTTGCCACAGCAACGCGTGGCCGGGCACAGCTAGTATATATATATACAGAAATACCAACATATAGTTTCAATTGGGAATAGAACCCCGGCCACAGAGCATGTGCAGAGTTCTATGTCAGAAAGTATGGATTTCAAAGTAGCAATAATTCTGTATTCTATAGCCTCTGAGCATGCACAGAGTTCTAAGTCATAGACTAGGGTCTTAAACGTGCAAAGTAAATAATAATAATAATAATTCCGTATAGCCTCTAAGCATGCACAGAGTTCCAGGCCACAGAATAGTTGCAAAGACAGAAAGTATGGATTTCCAAGTGGCAATAATTCTGTATTCTATAGCCTCTGAGCATGCGCAGAGTTGTTAGCCACAAATTAGGGTCTTAAACATACAAAGGAATTTATTATTATTATTATTATTATTATTATTATTATTATTATTATTGAGAAAGTATGTATTTCAAAGTGGCAATAAGCACTGAAATATATACACACACAGAAATGCCAACATATCGTTTCAATTGGGAATATAACCCCGGCCACGGAGCATGTGCAGAGTTCTAGTCACACACTACGGTCTTCATGTTAGAAAGTATGGATTTCACAGTGGCAATAAGCACTGAAATATATATATATATACACACAGAAATGCCAACGTATCGTTTCAATTGGGAATAAACCCCGGCCACAGAGCATGTGCAGAGTTCTATGTCAGAAAGTATGTATTTCAAAGTGGCAATAAGCACTGAAATATATATATATATATATATACACACACACAGAAATGCCAACATATCGTTTCAATTGGGAATAAACCCCGGCCACAGAGCATGTGCAGAGTTCTATGTCAGAAAGTATGGATTTCAAAGTGGCAATAAGCACTGAAATATATATATATATATATACACACACACAGAAATGCCAACATATCGTTTCAATTGGGAATAAACCCCGGCCACAGAGCATGTGCAGAGTTCTATGTCAGAAAGTATGGATTTCAAAGTGGCAATAAGCACTGAAATATATATATATATATATACACACACACAGAAATGCCAACATATCGTTTCAATTGGGAATAAACCCCGGCCACAGAGCATGTGCAGAGTTCTATGTCAGAAAGTATGGATTTCAAAGTGGCAATAAGCACTGAAATATATATATATATATATACACACACACAGAAATGCCAACATATCGTTTCAATTGGGAATAAACCCCGGCCACAGAGCATGTGCAGAGTTCTATGTCAGAAAGTATGGATTTCAAAGTAGCAATAATTCTGTATTCTATAGCCTTAAACATACCAAGTAGTAATTATTATGATAATAATAATATAATAATTATAATTATAATAATAAAGAAAGTAGGGCTCTTACTTACTTTCAATGCTTTTTGGAGTAGCGCTGAATGCAATGGGATTATAATGATTATTATTATAGTTACTTCTCGACTTGGAGATTCTCCTTCTATGAATCCAGGCTTGCAATGGTATTTGTCTTTTCCGCTGCAGCATTGCATTTCTGGCTCGTTTGCAACCATCCGAAGCAACGAAAAGGAACCCAAAGGTGACCTTTGGGTATGTATTTGGATAAAAACACTTTTTTGGCTTTCTTCCCTCGGTGGCCACAAAAATGGCAAATTATAGGCTTCTGCAAAGCGGCCGTAAGCAGAACCTTCAATTAGGGAATTTAATTTGCAAAAGAACAGGCAAGAAAACGATGCAAAAATAGAGCCGAGGCTCGTTAGCTGTATGAGTCTAAAGTGGAGATAATATTATTGGCAGAAATAATAATAATAATAATAATAATAATAATAATAATAATAGGAAGAAGAGGAAGAAGAAGATGAAGAAGAGGAAGAAGAGGAATAATAATAATAATAATAGGAAGAAGAGGAAGAAGATGATGAAAAGGAAAAGGAAGAAGAGAAAAAAGAAGACGAAGAAGAGGAATAATAATAAAAAGAAGAAGAAGAAGAGGAAGAAGAGGAAGAAGAAGATGAAAAGGAAAAGGAAGAAGAGAAAAAAGAAGACGAAGAAGAGGAATAATAATAAGAAGAAGAAGAAGAAGAAGAAGAAGAAGAAAAGGAAGAAGAGCAATAATAATAATAATAAGAATAGGAAGAAGAGGAAGAAGAAGATGAAAAGGAAAAGGAAGAAGAGAAAAAAGAAGACGAAGAAGAGGAATAAGAAGAAGAAGAAGAAGAAGAAAAGGAAGAAGAAGAGGAAGAAGAGCAATAATAATAATAATAATAATAGGAAGAAGAGGAAGAAGAAGATGAAAAGGAAAAGGAAGAAGAGAAAAAAGAAGACGAAGAAGACGAAGAAGAGGAATAATAATAATAAGAAGAAGAAGAAGAAGAAGAAGAAGAAGAAAAGGAAGAAGAAGAGGAAGAAGAGCAATAATAATAATAATAATAATAGGAAGAAGAGGAAGAAGAAGATGAAAAGGAAAAGGAAGAAGAGAAAAAAGAAGACGAAGAAGACGAAGAAGAGGAATAATAATAATAATAATAATAAGAAGAAGAAGAAGAAGAAGAAGAGGAAGAAGAGCAATAATAATAATAATAATAATAATAGGAAGAAGAGGAAGAAGAAGATGAAAAGGAAAAGGAAGAAGAGAAAAAAGAAGACGAAGAAGACGAAGAAGAGGAATAATAATAATAATAATAATAATAAGAAGAAGAAGAAGAAGAAGAAGAAAAGGAAGAAGAAGAGGAAGAACAGCAATAATAATAAGAATAAGAATAGGAAGAAGAGGAAGAAGAAGATGAAAAGGAAAAGGAAGAAGAGAAAAAAAAGACAAAGACGACGAAGAAGAGGAATAAGAAGAAGAAGAAGAAGAAGAAGAAGAAGAAGAAGAGGAAGAAGAGCAATAATAATAATAATAATAATAGGAAGAAGAGGAAGAAGAAGATGAAAAGGAAAAGGAAGAAGAGAAAAAAGAAGACAAAGAAGAGGAATAATAATAATAATAATAATAATAATAATAATTATTATTATTATTATTATTATTATTCCACCCAGGAATTGTATTGAAGTGCATGGGAACCAAGGCATCAGCCGTGATTGGTTTCCTGTTGTGCAAGACCGCCACCTTGTGGCCATGCACCAGTACTGTGCCGTTGGCTTCAATTTTATGAGTCTGCAATGATGGCTATTAGGGGTGTGCAAAACTTCGTTTTTTATTCGTTTCTCGTATCAAATTTTTTTGATTCGTGCATACGAACTGATATTAGAAACATGCAGGAAAGGCGAGGGGGATTTAGAAATTAAAACACTCACCAATCATTTTCATTAAGATTCTATAACACTTGGATGCCTCCCAAGGTCAGTTTAATTTTCAGAATTAAGCAATTTTGGTAAAGTCAAGAGAACAGAAAGCATTTTAAAAACTATTCCTTTTTCTTTGGCACTGGGGACGGGGCTAGCAAAGTTAATGGTCGGGAGACGGACAGCACAGCATTCTGGGAAATGTAGTTTGGGAAGACGAGGCCCCCTGTGGCAGAGAATGCAAAAGGCCCTGCCCTCAACTACATTTCCCAGAATGCAGCGCTCAGCATCGGAAAGCCCCAAAGAGGGCTGCAGCATCCAGCAGTTTAGAGTCAGTCTAATACAATAGAGTCTCACTTATC
>NW_026943825.1:2798968-2833968 GCF_035594765.1 Anolis carolinensis
AAGTTTTGGTGCTTAATTTGTAAAATCATAACCTAATTTGATGTTTAATAGGCTTTTCCTTGATCAGTCCTTATAATCCAAGATATTCGCTTATCCAAGCTTCTGCCGGCCCGTTTAGCTTGGATAAGTGAGACTCTACTGTATATATATACTAGCTTGGAGACCCGGCGATGCCCGGGTCATTTGAGAAAGGCCTTGTTTGCCTGTGTTCCAAGTGTAGCCTATATCCAATGTCAGCTGGGTTCAGTGGGTGCGGGTGAGCTCCAACTCCCATATGCAAGTCCCATCGTCCATGGTCCATCATCCTCCAAACAGAGCCAGTATGTAGAATAGGTCATGAGGGCTCCATGTAGCATGTTTGGTCTTGATCAGTCATTTGTGTGGGTCGCGGTGCTCTCAGGAAGTGAGTGAAGGTATTGGAAGTCCCATCGTCCATGGTCCATCGTCCTCCAAACTGCACCTGGGTGTAGAGTGAGTCATGGGTGTTCTGTGTTTGAAGTTTGGTCTTGATGAGACATTGATGGGGGTGACAGTGGTCTCAGGAAGTGAATGAATATACTGCAAGTCCCATCATCCAAGGTCCAAGGTCTTTCAAACCTCACCAAGATGTAGAGTGGGCCATGGTGGCTCTATGTGCCAAGTTTGGTCTTGATCAGTCATTGGTGGGGGTCACAGTAGTCCCAGGAAGTGACTGAAGATATTGTAAGTCCCCTCATCCACAGTCCCTCCTTCCCCAAACTGCACCAGGATGTAAAGTGGGCTACCCTGCACCTGCGTGTCAAGTTTGATACAGTTTTGTCATTCATGGGCATCACCGTGGTTTGTGGGAGGTGAATTGGATGAATGTACTGCAAATCCCATCATCCTTGGTCCAGCCTCCGTCAAAGTGCTGCAGCATGTGAAGTGTGTCATTTGGGATCTGTGTGCCTGGTTTGGTTCAGTTGTGTGATTTGTGGCAGTTGCTGTGGTCTCAAGAAGTGAGGGAAGGTACTGCAAATTCCATCATCCTTGGTCCATCCTGCCCCAATATACATCGGGATGTAAAGGGGTCGACAGGAGTTCTGTGTGCCAAGTTTGGTCCATTTCTATCATTGGTGGGCCTTGCAGTAGTCTGTGGGAGTTCAAGTGTTTGGAAGTACTGCAAATCCCATCATCCGTGGTCCATCCTCCCCCAAATGGCAGCAGGTCATCAAGTGCATCGTGGGGATGAAGTGGGCCAAGTTTGGTGCAGATCCGTCATTCCTGTTGGTCTCAGTGGCCTGGGATAGTGGCGGCCAATCAAAACGCGAGCACATATTCCGCCAGGCCAATCAAAACGCTGATACATACTCCGATTTCACTTTTATTATATATATAGATAGATACTAACAAGAGGTGCAAAAGACCAACAAGAGAGGCCTTAGCAAACTACAACTCCCATGATTCCATATACAGTAATAATAATAATTTTATTTCTTACCCGCCTCTCCTTGTGGCTGGAGGCAGGTTACATATATGTGTGTGTATAGAGAAAGATATATATATATACACACAAATATTAACAATCCATATATCTCTCTATTATGAGAGTTTTAGTTTGCATCCACACTGTTGACTTGATGCAGTTTGGCGCCCCTGCTTTGGTAAACCCCGGGAGCTGTAGTTTCCCTCCTCTTCCTCTTGCAGCGGAGAGATGCCTAAGAGGTATTTGCATAATTCAGGAGACATAGCGAATTTGCCGTTAACCTGCGGAACTCCCTGCCGCAGCACGATGGTGATTCGAATGGCTTCCAAAGAGGTTTTTTTTGGGGGGGGGGGGAGGTGGGGGGGAAGGAAGGGGCGAAGTTGGAAGCCCCAAACTGGGTCAGAGGCCGGCGCTCCCTGCCCCATTGTTTTCCAGTCCAGTTCTGGTTCCAGTTAGAGCCGCATTCCTGAACCAGTTGCAAAGAGAGGAAGGAATGTCCGGCACTGGGAACGAGCCGAGGGCCGAAGAAAGGCCGGCCAAACCGGACTGCACTGCTCTCAATGCCCTTGTGACCCTGGGAGTTGTAGTTCCTCCCACACAATGGTACGAAATCCTGGGAGTTGTAGTTCCCCCGACAATAGTATAACACCTTGGGAGTTGTAGTTTCCCCTAGACAATGGTGCGAGACCCTGGGAGTTGTAGTTTCCACCAGACAATAATAGGAGACCCTGGAAGTTGTAGTTTCCTCTAGACAATGGTACGAGACCCTGGGAGTTGTAGTTTCCACCAGACAATAATAGGAGACCCTGGAAGTTGTAGTTTCCTCTAGACAATGGTGCGAGACCCTGGGAGTTGTAGTTTCCACCAGACAATAATAGGAGACCCTGGAAGTTGTAGTTTCCTCTAGACAATGGTGCGAGACCCTGGGAGTTGTAGTTTCCACCAGACAATAATAGGAGACCCTGGAAGTTGTAGTTTCCTCTAGACAATGGTGCGAGACCCTGGGAGTTGTAGTTTCCACCAGACAATAATAGGAGACCCTGGAAGTTGTAGTTTCCTCTAGACAATGGTGCGAGACCCTGGGAGTTGTAGTTTCCACCAGACAATAATAGGAGACCCTGGAAGTTGTAGTTTCCTCTAGACAATGGTGCGAGACCCTGGGAGTTGTAGTTTCCACCAGACAATAATAGGAGACCCTGGAAGTTGTAGTTTCCTCTAGACAATGGTGCGAGACCCTGGGAGTTGTAGTTTCCACCAGACAATAATAGGAGACCCTGGAAGTTGTAGTTTCCTCTAGACAATGGTGCGAGACCCTGGGAGTTGTAGTTTCCACCAGACAATAATAGGAGACCCTAGGAGTTGTAGTTTCCTCTAGACAATGGTACGAGACCCTGGGAGTTGTAGTTTCCACCAGACAATAATAGGAGACCCTGGGAGTTGTAGTTTCCTCTAGACAATGGTACGAGACCCTGGGAGTTGTAGTTTCCACCAGACAATAATAGGAGACCCTGGAAGTTGTAGTTTCCTCTAGACAATGGTACGAGACCCTGGGAGTTGTAGTTTCCACCAGACAATAGTATGAGACCCTGGAAGTTGTAGTTCCCACGACAATGGTATGACACCTTGGGAGTTGTAGTTTGGAATGATGGGAGTTGCAGTTTCCCAAGGTCCACAGTCTTATCTCAATGCAACTTACCTGTAAAACGAACACAGTTTGACATTGATTGAGCCGCCAAGGCCCAATGTTATGGGATCTTGGGAGTTGTAGTCTGGAATGATGGGAGTTGTAGTTTGGAATGATGGGAGTTGCAGTTTGGAATCATGGGAGTTGTAGTTTGGAATGATGGGAGTTGTCGTTTGGAATGATGGGAGTTGTAGTTTGGAATGATGGGAGTTGCAGTTTGGAATCATGGGAGTTGTCGTTTGGAATGATGGGAGTTGTCGTTTGGAATGATGGGAGTTGTAGTTTGGAATGATGGGAGTTGCAGTTTGGAATCATGGGAGTTGTCGTTTGGAATGATGGGAGTTGTCGTTTGGAATGATGGGAGTTGTAGTTTGGAATGATGGGAGTTGCAGTTTGGAATCATGGGAGTTGTCGTTTGGAATGATGGGAGTTGTAGTTTGGAATGATGGGAGTTGCAGTTTGGAATGATGGGAGTTGTCGTTTGGAATGATGGGAGTTGCAGTTTGGAATCATGGGAGTTGTCGTTTGGAATGATGGGAGTTGTCGTTTGGAATGATGGGAGTTGTAGTTTGGAATGATGGGAGTTGCAGTTTGGAATGATGGGAGTTGTCGTTTGGAATGATGGGAGTTGTAGTTTGTAATGATGGGAGTTGTCGTTTGGAATGATGGGAGTTGTAGTTTGGAATGATGGGAGTTGCAGTTTGGAATGATGGGAGTTGTAGTTTGGAATGATGGGAGTTGTCGTTTGGAATGATGGGAGTTGTCGTTTGGAATGATGGGAGTTGCAGTTTGGAATGATGGGAGTTGTAGTTTGGAATGATGGGAGTTGTCGTTTGGAATGATGGGAGTTGTCGTTTGGAATGATGGGAGTTGCAGTTTGGAATGATGGGAGTTGTCGTTTGGAATGATGGGAGTTGTAGTTTGGAATGATGGGAGTTGTAGTTTGGAATGATGGGAGTTGTAGTTTGGAATGATGGGAGTTGTCGTTTGGAATGATGGGAGTTGCAGTTTGGAATGATGGGAGTTGTAGTTTGGAATGATGGGAGTTGTAGTTTGGAATGATGGGAGTTGCAGTTTGGAATGATGGGAGTTGCAGTTTGGAATGATGGGAGTTGTAGTTTGGAATGATGGGAGTTGTCGTTTGGAATGATGGGAGTTGTCGTTTGGAATGATGGGAGTTGCAGTTTCCCAAGGCCCATAGTCTTATCTCAATGCAACTTATCCTGTAAAATGAGCACAGTTTGACCTCAGTCGTGTCGCCAAGGCTCAATGTTATGGAATGATGGGAGTTGTAGCTTCCCAAGGCCAACAGTCCAATCTGGACGCAAGTGCTTTTATTGCAATTAGACTTAAAAGAGAAGAGACGTCAAGAGAGCAAAACCCGAAAGTTACGCGAAATGACTGAATTCCGTGTATTTTTTGGCCGGGAGCCAAGCGGTGCCAGGAAAGGGCTCCTTGTCCTGCAAAAAGGCGTCTTTGTGGCTTGTTTTCGGAGTGGGATGCGGTTGGAAAGGTTCCTGGCACGCGGAAGAAAGACCGGATTCCCCCGTTGGCCACTTCCTTCTAGCAAAAGAAGAAAAAAAAAAGACACATCCAAAGCCCTCCCGACAGAGGCCCAGCCAGCCAGCTATTAAATAAGGCAATAAAACACGTGGGAAATGGCATCTTTGGAGCCAAACCTGTTTGTTTCGGCCTCGGCGTCCGGTCGGACTCGTTTGGGCTCATCTTTCCCTTTATTCCTTCCTTCCTTTCTTCATCCTGCCCTCCTTTCTCTTTTTTTCTTCCTTCCTTCTTTCCTTCCTTCCCTTCTTTCCCTTTATTCCTTCCTTCCTTTCTTCATCCTGCCCTCCTTTCTCTTTTTTCTTCCTTCCTTCCTTCTTTCCTTCCTTCCTTTCTTTCCCTTCATTCCTTCCTTTCTCTTTCCCTTTATTCCTTCCTTCCTTTCTTCATCCTGCCCTCCTTTCTCTTTTTTTCTTCCTTCCTTCTTTCCTTCCTTCCCTTCTTTCCCTTTATTCCTTCCTTCCTTTCTTCATCCTGCCCTCCTTTCTCTTTTTTCTTCCTTCCTTCCTTCCTTCTTTCCCTTCTTTCCCTTTATTCCTTCCTTTCTCTTTCCCTTCTTTCCCTTTATTCCTTCCTTCCTTTCTTCATCCTGCCCTCCTTTCTCTTTTTTCTTCCTTCCTTCCTTCCTTCCTTCCTTCTTTCCTTCCCTTCTTTCCCTTTATTCCTTCCTTCCCTTCTTCATTCCTCCCTTTTCTCCTTTTATTTTTCTTTACACCTCCTTTCCTTCCTTCCTCTTACTTTATTCCTTCTTCCTTTCCCTCTATTCCTTCCCTTTCTTTTTTTCCTTCCTTCCTTCCTTCCTTCCTTCCTTCCTTCCTTCCTTCCTTCCTTCCTTCCTCCTGCCTTTTTCCTTCCTTTTTTTCTCCTTCTTTCCTTCCTTCCTCTCTTCCTTCCTTTCTCTTTATTCCTTTATTCCTTCTTCCTGCCTTTTTTCTTCAATCCCTCCTTTCCCTTTCTTCATTCCTCCCTCCTGCCTTTCTTCCTTTTTTCGGGTTGGCTTATACTCGAGTATATACGGTATATATTATTAGAGTTTTAATTGATGTGGTACTGTTTTATTGTTTACTAGCTGTGCCCGGCCACGCGTTGCTGTGGCAAAGTGGTGGTGGTATTGGTTAAAAATTGTTGTGTAATTTTTATTTGACATTATTTGCAATTTTTTATTAATTTTATTGTAAGTTATATTTTTATTTATTATATTTTATTATTTTCTTGTATTATTTTTAGTTATTTTCTGTTATTATAGTATTTTATCGTATCAATTTTTTAGTATTTTTTATTATTATTTTTTTGGGTTGCTAGGAGACCAAGTTGGAGGAGCTTAGCCTTCTAACTGGCAGCAATTGGATAAAAGCAACTATTCCTCTCTCTCTAATTATTTTTATTTTCTTTTTGTTGTATCAACCTAGAGGCGTGGATGATGGGTTGTGTTGTCAAATGTCGAGGTTGGGGGGCCTGTAGTTTTGTTGTTTTGTGGGTCGCCGTGATGCCATCATTCTTTTATATATATAGAAGATTAATATGTCATTATTTTATTGAATGTATTTTGGGCAATGCAATTTGCCGACTGTTGTAAGGGCGGGGTAAAAATGATGTAAATAAATAAATAAGTAAATAAATATACAGTAGAGTCTCAAGGCCCATTCCCACAAAGCCCTGCAGTATGTTCAGTTGGTCATGAGGCTTCTCTGTGCAAAGTTTGATCCCGGTCCATTGTCAGTGTGGATCACTGTTTCACTGGATGCAGGTGAACTATAACTCCCTTTTCCCCAAACTTGTCCAATGCATTCTATTGGTTATGGGGACTCTGTGTGCCAAGTTTGGTCCTGGTCCATCGGTGGGGTTCTGAGTGCTCATTCATTGCAGGTGAACTATAAATCCCAGTACCTACTACTCCCAAATGTCCAGGCCAATTCCCCTCCAAACCCACCAGTATTCAAATCTGGGCATATCGGGGATGCATGGCAAGTTTGGTCCAGACCCATCATTGTTTGGGTTCATAGCGTTCTGGGTGTAGGTGAACTACAACTCCTCTAAATTCCCCAGTAGGACAAGACATTAGGGTTGTCCAAAAAATCGTTTTGATTCTTATATCGGAATTATTTCGGATTGTTCTCGCTTTTTGAATTGAGTTCCGAGACATTGTCCCTGGGCGCAACCAGCAATGTAATTTGAACCATCGTTGGCCCATTCTCTAAATGTGTCTTAATGTTTCGTTAAATTTTTTCCCCCAAAAAGCATAAAAAACAGGAAATGTTCTGCAATTTGTTGAGCAAAGACTGTTGAATGTGATCTCCCACTGTACCAAATTTGATGAGGATAGCTCAAGAAATGAGGGGGGGAGAGCCCTGTAAAAGTCCCCCTCCCAGTCTCCTTTTTTTTGGGGGGGGGGGCGACTGCACATGCGCGTCCGCCATTTTAGAAACATTTAGAATCATTACGAATTTTCGGAAATACTTTCTATATCGAAGCGCCGGCACCCTCTACTTTAGAAACGAGAATTCAAACATTTTTTCCATCGATCGGACATGCCTACAAGACATTATTCAAATGCATGAAACCATGGAACCCAACAGTTGGTTTTTTTATTAGAACCAAAAAAGGAGAGAGACAAGGAATAGGGACAAAGGAGGTTGAGTCAAAGGGGAAAAGAGCCCGGGCTCTAAGTAACGGTGTTTCTCATGAATGAATAATAACCCCAAATGTCCAAATCTAGAGGTCACTTGGGGTCACCTGTGTGCCATTTGGGCTGAAGATAGACATCATTCATTCCAATGAATGGATCGTCCCAAATATGGATACCTAGAGGTCACTTGGGCTCATATGTGAGCCATTTGGGCTGAACTCAAAGACATCATTCATTCCAATGAAGGGTTGGCCCAAACAGGGATACCTAGGGGTCACTTGGGGTCATACATGAGCTATTTGGACTTGAAGACATCATTCATTCCAATGAATGGATTGTCCCCATCCCAAATACTGATACCTAGGGGTCACTTGGAGGTCAAACCCAAAGACATCATTCATTCCAATGAACAGACCGTCCCAAATATTGACGCCTAGGGGTCACTTGGAGGTCAAACCCAAAGACATCATTCATTCCAATGAATGGATCGTCCCAAATATTGACACCTAGGGGTCACTTAAGGTCATCCGTGAGCCATTGGGGTCAAACTTGAAGACATTCATTCCAATGAATGGATCGTCCCAAATACTGATACCTAGGAGTTGCTTGGAGGTCAAACCTGAAGACATCATTCATTCCAATGAACGGATCGTCCCACATATTGACATCTAGGGGTCACTTGGAGGTCAAACTTGAAGACATCATTCATTCCAATGAACGGATCCTCCCAAATATTGACACCTAGGGGTCACTTGGAGGTCAAACTTGAAGACATCATTCATTCCAATGAACGGATCCTCCCAAATATTGACACCTAGGGGTCACTTGGAGGTCAAATCCAAAGACATCATTCATTCCAATGAATGGATCATCCCAAATATTGACACCTAGGGGTCACTTGGAGGTCAAACTTGAAGACATCATTCATTCCAATGAACGGATCTTCCCAAATATTGATACCTAGAGGTTACTTGGAGGTCAAACCCAAAGTCATCATTCATTCCAATGAACGGATTGTCCCAAATATGGATACCTAGGGGTCACTTGGAGGTCAAACTTGAAGACATCATTCATTCCAATGAACGAATCGTCCCAAATATTGACACCTAGGGGTCACTTGGAGGTCAAACTTGAAGACATCATTCATTCCAATGAATGGATCGTCCCAAATATGGATACCTAGGGGTCACTTGGAGGTCAAACCCAAAGACATCATTCATTCCAATGAACAGATCCTCCCAAATATTGACACCTAGGGGTCACTTAAGGTCAACTGTGAGCCATTGGGGTCAAACTTGAAGACACCCTTCATTCCAATGAACAGATCGTCCCAAATATGATCTGCATCGGAAGCTCGTCTACGAGGTCCAAGAGTCCGCTCTGTTTGGTCCGCGCTCAGGGCTTGAGCTTGAGCCAGGGGTGGAGGATGGCCAGAATGGAGAGGATGGAGGAGGCCAGGCCGCAGAGGCCCACGAAGCCCGGCCCGGTCTTGTAGAGGCCCAGCTTGTCCAGCGGGATGAAGAGGTCGCAGGCGTTCTTGGCCAGGTCCAGCAGCAGCGGGGGGTTGTTGCGCAGGACGCGGGAGAGGAGGCGCAGCTGCAGCTGCAAGCGCAGGGCCAGGCGCTGCAGGACGGGGGACCGCCCCACAGGGACGTCGCTGCCGTTTCCGCCGGCCGCCATGGAAGAGCCTGTCTTCTGGGAAGGCTTGCCGCTGGTCTCACGCTCCATCAGCAGCCGGACCTCGTAGGCGTCTCGGCTCAGGTTCAGGATCAGCGCAAAGAGGTAGTACCTGGGAGACGAGGAGGAGAAGGGGCTGTGAGTCATAGATGGGCCAACAAATACAGGACGTCCCAGAGTTACAAACACCCGGCTCCCAGTTAACATAAGGGCTGAAGCAACAGGACGTGAGAGGAACTTTATGTTATATATTATTAGTATTATTATATATTATTATATTATTATTTTATATATATACAAGCAATCCTGTATATAAATATACATATACATTTATATATTTATGGGGGGAAATATTGGTTGTGGAGGTATAGGAAATTAGGAAAAAAAGGTAAAGAAAAAAAAAAGAAAAAAAAAGAGGGGGGAAAAAAAGAAACCCACATACATCCCGTGAGTTAAAACTATGACTTCCCATTGTCCTCTGTATATACAATATATTATAACAGGGGTCCTCAAACTTTTTAAGTGGAGGGCCGGTTCATGGCCCCTCAGATTATTGAGGGGCCAAATTATCATTTGAAAAAAAAAAAAACGAACAAATTTCTATGCTCACTGCACATGTCTTATTTGTAGTGCAACCCCCCCCCCCCCCCCCCCCCGCGGCAACAATTATTTATTTATTTATTTATTACATTTCTACCCCACCCTCTCTCACCCCGAAGGGGACTCAGAGCGGCTTACAAGTTGTATGTACATACAATATATTATATTATTAGCATAGCACAATATTAGAATTATATATTACTATATTGCACTATACCACTATACCGTAATATTATTAGTAATATTACATTTAATATATAATATATAATTAATAGTATTATATTATACAATATTATTATATTGTATTATTATTAGCCGCCCTGATACAATATTTAAAAATAAAAATAATTTTAACCAACATACTGTAAACTTATCAGGATTTCAGTGGGAAGTGTGGGCCTGCTTCTGGCCAATGGGATAATCAAGTAGGATTGTTGTTGTGCCTTCAAGTCATTTCAGACTTTGGGCGAGCCTAAGTCTAAAACTGAGGGCGGGGGCCAGGTAAATGGCCTTGGAGGGCCGCATCCGGCCCCCGGGCCTTAGTTTGGGGACCCCTGTATTATAATATTAGTAACGTGGTCTCTTCCAACTCTATTATTCTATGACTTTATGAGTATCGGGCTCAAGAGAGGTGTCTGTCCTCACCGGAAGGAGCGCTGGCTCCACTTCTCCTGGTCCATGTGAGGGACAAGGCCGGCCCGCCCGGCCCAGAGGATGTTGTCGCAGGCGAAGTACATGGCCCGGTTGAGGTGGCTGACAGTGATGCAGAAGCGCAAGACCACGTCCGAGAGGTGGATGGCCCTCTTGGCTGCCTCCAGCGCCTCGGCCGAGTTCCCCAGACGGAAGACTGGAAGAGGAAACACACACCGAGTTACACACACCCAACTTACAAATGACTCATAGTTGAAAACAGGGCTGGGCAGGATGACCTTTGGGAGTCCCTTCCAAATCTTGGATACTATACTTACATGTACATTGGAAGCTTAATTAATTGTTAATTATTAACTATAATCATCATCATCATCATCATATTTTTCTAATACCAATAAGCCTTTATTGGCATATGTAACAAAACCATGTAAAATGCAGTACACATTATACAATAGAAAACTTCACATTTGTCATACGTTCAATTTGCAGACTTCATTCAGAAACCTTGCCACTGTAAGGCAACAGTTAAAATCTTGAGAGTTTAAAAGCATGATTTCTTAATAAATACTTAAATAATAATAATAATAGTAATACCTTGGGCAGTTCCTTAGAGTTGAAGCTTAATTGTTAACCATATAATAATAATAATAATAACAATAATAATAATAATAATACATCACACAGTCCTAGACATTTGGGAAGTGTTCGTCTTGTGATTTTGTGATACGAAGTCCAGCATATCTATCTTGTTTGCTGTGACATAATAAAATAATAATGATAATAATAATAATATAATATAGCTTGGGCAGCTCCTTAATTGTTAAGCATATAATAATAATAATAATAATAATAATAATAATAATAATAATAATAATAATATTTAGGGCAGGTCCTAAAAGTTGAAGCTTGTTAACCATTAAATAATAATATAATAATATCGTATAATAATAATAATAATAATAATAATAATAATAATAATACTTGGGCAGCTCCTTAAAGTCGAAGCCTAATAATTATTAACCATTATTAACTTACGTTTCCGGCCAAGGCTGAGGTGGGCCTCAAGCTGTGCGACGCTGGCCAGGAAGCCAGGGCTGGCCCCGTTCTTTCGGAGGCTGTATCCCAGCAAAGTGCAGGCATACTGGGCAGCCCTAGGCAGGAAAAAGAGGATTGAATCAATACTAAGCCCCAAAAAAATCCTCCCAACACTATCATTAATATGAATAATAATGTATAGAAATAATATCATTGCAGTAAAATAATACTGATATATTAGTATTATATGCTAATATATTGTATACTAATTATATATCAGTACACATTAGTAAAATATATATATATATCTCATATGTATGTACAGTAGAGTCTCACTTATCCAAGCTAAATGGGCTGGCAGAACCTTGGATAAGCGAATATCTTGGATAATAAGGAGGGATTAAGGAAAAGCCTATTAAACATCATCAAATTAGGTTCTGATTTTACAAATTAAGCACCAACGCATCATGTTATACAACAAATTTGACAGAAAAAGTAGTTCAATACGCAGTAATGTTATGTTGTAATTACTGTATTTACGAATTTAGCACAAAAATATCATGATATATTGAAAACATTGACTACAAAAATGCATTGGATAATCCAGAACGTTGGATAAGCAAGACTCTACTGTATTAGCATTATATATTATATGATGTTGTAGTATAAATAATACATAATATATTACAACATTATTAGCATTATATAGATTATTTATACTACAACTTAGGTAATATAGAATACTAACAGTATACAATAATACAGTAGAGTCTCACTTATCCAACATAAATGGGCCGGCAGAACGTTGGATAAGCGAATATGTTGGATAATAAGGAGAGATTAAGGAGAAGCCTACTAAACATCAAATTAGGTTATGATTTTACAAATTAAGCACCAAAACATCATGTTATACAACACATTTGACAGAAAAAGTAGTTCAATATGCAGTAATGCTACGTAATAATTACTGTATTTATAAATTTAGCACCAAAATATCATGATGTATTGAAAACATTGATTACAAACATGAGTTGGATAATCCAGAATGTTGGATAAGCGAACTGTAATAATAATAATAATAATAACAGATTGCATATAGTATATTATTACTAATATATCATGTATTATAGTAATAACATATTACTATAGTATTATATGTACTGTAATAAATAAATATTATTTATACTACAACTTTTATAATACAGTATAATATGTTAATATTATATTGTATATATTATAGTATACAAGGCCCCTGGTGGCACAGCTGATTGAACCGTTAAGCTGCTGAACTGCTGACCGAAAGGTCAGTGGTTTGAATCCGGGGAGCGGGGTGAGCTCCCGCTGTTAGCCCCAGCTTCTGCCAAGTTCAACAAAGGCCCCAACGAAGCCTTCCAGGCCCTACTGTGAGACTAGTTCCGACCGCGAGGCCTAGTTTACCTGAGGACGCGCTCCTTGGCCTGGCTCTGGGCGCTGAACCGGACCCAGGGCTCCATCCCGCCGCTTCGGAGCCTCCAGTCACCGAACGGAGTCCACTTCCGGGAAAGGGACGGCAGATCGCGAAAGACACACTTCTAGGAGAAAGACCACTTCGCAACTTTGCCCCAATCTTCTCGCGGGGCGATTGGTTCTAACAAAGCCCCGCCCACTTTATTAGCCGGTTTCCCGATTGGCTCCTCGCCTCAGCCTTGTTTCTGATACGTCAAGCATTCATCTCCTTAAGTGAAATTAAGAGAAAATTAAGTGAAATCCGCACAAAGCCCACCTTGTGCCTCAGCCTCGCTGCTCATTGCTCACACAAAGACCCGGAGGACTGTCAATCATATATATCGTGAGGCGATTGGTTTGGATCCCTGAAAAGTCCCGCCCACTTTGTTACTCCGTTTGCGGATTGTCCGCTTGTCTCAGCCTCGCTGCTTATTTCCATGCAGGAGGGGACCTGTCAATCATTTCCGTCGACGTTCTAATCCTCCCCCAACGGCGATTGGGTAACAAGAGAGTCCCGCCTCCAACTGGGCCGACGACGATTGGCTGACTTATCAGAGAGATCGCGTCTCTTCCAATAGCCGCTCCCTGTCGAAAACCCTATCCTCTTGAGGCGATTTCGACGACGATTTGGTAATGAGAGAGTCCCGCCTCCAACTGAGGCGACGCCGATTGGCCGACTTGCCAGCAGGAGCCACGCCCCCCGAGTCTATAAAAAGGCGAGCAAACCGGAAGTGGCTTCATTCGTGGTCGTGATGGACTCCCTTCGGGCGCAGCGGCTCCAGCCGGGCGTCGGCGGCGCCCTCCGCTCCCTCCGTCCCGGCGTGACCACGGCTCCTCCTCCGCCCCCGCTGGTACTCCCGCCACCGCCTCCTCCGCTGTTTCCGGGCCTTGCCTTGGCCGGGACGGGCGGACCTCCGGCGGGTCTGAGGGAGGCCGTAGAGGCCGTGGTGCGAAGCTTCGCCAAGCACACGCAGGGCTACGGGCGAGGTGAGGCCCCGCGCATGCGCAGAGCGAGAAGCGAGGCTGGCAGATCAGAGCAGGCAGAGGCAGGGCGCTTCTGAGCATGCGCAGAACGCCCCTTATGTTTATACAGAACAGTCTCATTCTTTAAAAGGAGTCTATTACTGTTATTATGATGCTTGCTTATATTCTTATTCTCCAAAAGCAGACTATTACTATGTCTCTTATTATTATCTTTATTTATATTACTATCCAATATTATCATGATGCTTGTTTATATTCTTATTTTCCAAAAGCAGGCTATTATTAATATGCTTCTTATTACAGTAGAGTCTCACTAATCCAAGCCTCGCTTATCCAAACCTCTGGATAATCCAAGCCATTTTTGTAGTCAATGTTTTCAATATATCGTGATATTTTGGTCCTAAATTTGTAAATACAGTAATTACAACATAACATTACTGCGTATTGAACTACTTTTTCTGTCAAATTTGTTGTATAACATGATGTTTTGGTGCTTAATTTGTAAAATCATAACCTAATTTGATGTTTAATGGGCTTTTCCTTAATCTCTCCTTGTTATCCAAGATATTCGCTTATCCAAGCTTCTGCCGGCCCGTTTAGCTTGGATAAGTGAGACTCTACTGTATTATCTTTATTTATATTATTCTCCAAAAATAGGCTGTTATTATTATAATAGCTTGCTTTTGGAGAATAAGAATATAAATAAGCTTAATCATAATAGCTATTATTATTATGTTTATATATAATCTTATTCTCCAAAATACACTATTATTACTATCTTTATATTCTTATTCTCCAAAAGTACGCTATTATTATTATTACTACAGTAGAGTCTCACTTATTCAAGCCTTGCTTATCCAAATTCTGGATTATCCAAGCCATTTTTGTAGTCAATGTTTTCAATATATCGTGATATTTTGGTGGTAAATTCGTAAATACAGTAATATAACATTACTGTGTATTGAACTACTTTTTCTGTCAAATTTCTTGTATAACATGATGCTTTGGCGCTTAATTTGTAAAATCATAATCTAATTTGATGTTTAATAGGCTTTTCCTTAATCTCTCCTTGTTATCCAACATATTCACTTATCCAACGTTCTGCCAGCCCATTTACGTTGGATAAGCGAGACTCTACTGTATTATTATTATAATGCTTGCTTATTATTATTACAGAATGTTATCGTGTACTGAACTGCTTTTTCTATCCATTTGTTGTAAAGCATGATGTTTTGGTGCTTAATTTGTAAAATCATAACATAATTTGATGTTATGAACGCTGAAGCATGAGGTTTTTAGACAAATTGATCTAATTTACATATGTTTAATTGTTATAATGTATTTTAATGGTGTATTTTTATAGTTTTACTTGATTATATGTACTGTTTATGTTTTATTATTATGTTCTTGCCGTTAAATGTTGTCAACTCTTGTAGACCGCCCTGAGTCCCCCCCCCCCCCCCCCCCCGGGTGAGAAGGGCCGGGTATAAATGCTGGAAATAAATAAATGTTTAATAGGCTTTTCCTTAATCCCTCCTTATTATCCAACATTTTTGCTTATCCAATGTTCTGGCGGCCCGTTTATGTTGGATAAGTGAGACCCTACTGTAATACAATGTAATATTATAATAATTACAGTAGAGTCTCACTTATCCAACATTCGCTTATCCAACGTTCTGGATTATCTAACGCATTTTTGTAGTCAATGTTTTCAATACATCATGATATTTTGGTGCTAAATTCGTAAATACAGTAGTTACTACATAGCATTACTGTGTATTGAACTACTTTTTTTGTCAAATTTGTTGTATAACATGATGTTTTGGTGCTTAATTTGTAAAATCATAACCTAATTTAATGTTTAATAGGCTTTTCCTTAATCTCTCATTATTATCCAACATATTCGCTTATCCAACGTTCTGCCGGCCCGTTTACATTGGATAAGTGAGACTCTACTGTATATGTGTATATATATCTCACTTCTTGTTGTCTCAGCCTCGTTCTTAACTAGGAGTTGTTTGTAAGTTCTTTCTCTATCTCCAGAGGCTTGGAGCGGCTTTGGAGTGACTGGCGCCAGTGCCTTGCACCCTTTTCCAGTGATAATTGCATGGCTCCGGGGCCATATGTAACCACTTAATTCCCGCCTGTTTAATATGCAAGTCAGATGCGCCGCCGTCCGCAAGGCTGGGACCGGAGGTTTGTGAGCCAGGGATGTAAATCACAGGCTGTAAACAAAGGGAACTCAAAGCAGAGAGAGAGAGGCCTTTTCTTTCTTTGCCAGGGCTTTGGAGAAAGGAGCCTTTTCTTTATAAAGGGTGATCATCCCCAATGGTTCCTCCTCTTCATCTTGGAAAAAAGTGACTAGTGGAGTGCCATAAAGAGAGGTTCGGTCTTGGGCCCAGTTTATTTATTTATTTGCTACATTTATATGCCACTCTTCTCACCCCGAAGGGGACTCAAAGCGGCTTACAAATTAAATTTACATACATTATTATATTATTAGCATAGTACAATACTGGCAATAAATTACTATATTGTACTATATCAATATATGGCAGTATTGTTAGTAATATTACATGTAAAATATAATATATAATTAATATTATATTGTATTATTAGTATATCATATTACAATATCATATAATGAATATAATATGTATATACAATATGTTATACAGTTCTGTTCAACATCTTTATTATTGACTTGGATAAAGGTTTAGAAGGCGTACTTATTGCTTATCAAGTTTGCAGATGGGACCAAATGAGGAGGAATTGCTAATACTCCAGAGGACAGGATCAGAATTCAAAATGAGGTTAACGGATTAGAGAGCAGATTAGCCAAAACTAACAATGCATTTCAACAAGGAGAAATGTAGGATACAACACTTAGGTAGGAACATGCTGGGTTGTTGTATGTTTTCCGGGTTGTCTGGCCATGTTCTAGAAGAATTCTCTCCTGACGTTTCGCCCACATCTGTGGCAGGCATCCTCGGAGGTTGTGAGGTATGGAGAAACTAAGCAAGGAAGGTTTATATATACAGTAGAGTCTCACTTATCCAAGCTAAACGGGCCGGCAGAACCTTGGATAAGCGAATATCTTGGATAATAAGGAGGGATTAAGGAAAAGCCTATTAAATCCAAATCCAAATTTATTTAATGCTTAGACCATAGGTCTTTCGCATGCAAGACAAACAAACAAATACACAAAAGCCAGACCATCAAATACAATATAAAACATGGAAAAGCCTATTAAATATCAAATTAGGTTATGATTTTACAAATTAAGCACCAAAACATCATGTTTTACAAGCAATTGACAAAAAAAGCAGTTCAGTACGCAGTAATGTTATGTTGTAATTACTGTATTTACGAATTTAGCACCAAAATATTACGATATATTGAAAACATTGACTACAAAAATGCCTTGGATAATCCAGAACCTTGGATAAGCGAGTCTTGGATAAGTGAGACTTTACTGCATCTGTGGGTTGTTTTCCGGGCTGTATGGCCATGTTCTAGAAGTATTCTCTCCTGACGTTTCGCCCACATCCGTGGCAGGCATCCTCAGAGGTTGTGAGGCACGGAGAAACTAAGAAAGGAAGGTTTATATATATCTGTGGAAAGTCCAGGGTGAGAGAAGAACTCTGGTCAGTTGGAGGCCAGTGTGAATGTTGTAGTTAATCACCTTGATTAGCATTGAATAGCTTCACCTCCAGGCTTCTTCCTGCCTGGGGGCATCCTTTGTCCAGTCGTTAGCTGCCCCTGGTTGATTCATGTCTGGAACTCCTTGGTTTCATATTTACTGTTCTGATTTTTGAGGTTTTTTTTAATACTGGGAGCCAGATTTTGTTCGTTTTCATGGTTGCCCACATTCTTGTGGATTTCAGTGGCTTCTTTGTGTCGTCTCACATGATAGTTGTTGGAGTGGTCAAGCTTAGTTTCTCCATACCTCACAACCTCTGAGGATGCCTGCCATAGATGTGGGTGAAACGTCAGGAGAGAATGCTTCTGGAACATGGCCAGACAGCCCGGAAAACATACAACCACCCTGTGATCCCGGCCATGAAAGCCTTCGACCACAAAATGAAATGCTTTTTCTGCATGCCAGAATGGGGCTGGACTAGATGGCCCATGTGGTTTCTTCCAGCTCTATTATTTTATGATTCTAGGGCTTCCTTCTCTGGGCTTCGATAGCACTGCTATGGGACAAATGGGGCTTCGTGGCATATGTTTCTCTTTCCTGCCCATTGCCTGAGAGGCAATAAAAATACGTTGAAGTGGATTCCTTTTGCCTGAGGTTTGCACGCAATGGCAACGGAGAGGCCGCTTTCCAACGTTGACTGTAAGCAGACTGCAGTCCGAATGGCGGCCAAGCTCCGTCTGATAGGAGCCAGAAAAGGAGGCTTTGCAAAGCTGCTCTTCGTTAAGATTTTTAAAATATTGCCTGCAGTGTTTGCTTACTTTGAGGTTAAGGCTCGGCCAGCTCCTCATGGAAACCTGGAGAGCGTCGACGTCGCGTTCGCTTTTTTTCGGGTTTTTTTCGGGTTGTCTCTCGCCAAAACAATCGCGTGGGACGCGGAGGCTGTTTTTCCATCCTATTTTTAAAAGCCAAACCTCAAGGCAGCCTGAAATACAGGACTGCAAGTTGGATATGTTCTGTGTGCCACTGATTTTTCTGTTGAGGTTTAACTGTGGATAAATGCCATCTGTTGATCCAAGAGATGAAGTTGCAGGCCGTCCCTGAGTTACAACCAACCAACATGTATATACATATAATATTGATAATAATATTATAATGGAATACAATATTATACTACTAACAATACAATATAATAATATTAATTATATATTATATATTAAATGTAATATTACTAATAATACAGTAGAGTCTCACTTATCCAAGCTAAACGGGCCGGCAGAAGCTTGGATAAGCGAATATCTTGGATAATAAGGAGGGATTAAGGAAAAGCCTATTAAACATCAAATGAGGTGATGATTTTACAAATGAAGTACCAAAACATCATGTTATACAACAAATTTGACAGTAGTTCAATACGCAGTAATGTTATGTCGTAATTACTGTATTTACGAATTTAGCACCAAAATATCACGATATATTGAAAACATTGACTACAAAAATGGCTTGGATAATCCAGAGGCTTGGATAAGCGAGGCTTGGATAAGTGAGACTCTACTGTATATACATATAATATTATATCTACATATAATATTGATAATATTATAATGGAATACAATATTATACTACTATTAATACAATATAATAATATTAATTATATATTAAATGTAATATTACTAACAATATTACCATGTAATGATATAGTACAATATAGTATGCTTATATTGTGCTATGCTAATAATATATTGTATGTTCATTTGATTTGTAAGCCACTCTGAGTCCCCTTCGGGGTGAGAAGAGTGGGATATTGTTATTAGGATTATATTATATATAATGAGTATTATTATATTATTACTTTTATACACAGAAGTCCCCGAGGTACAAACATCCAACTTACAAACAGATACATCTATCTCATATGTATGTACAGTAGAGTCTCACTTATCCACTTTTAAGTGACTGTCTTGTATGTTCTTCTGTTTATTGTTGGAATGTTTAATCTGCTGTTACATTTTATACATTTAAATGCTGTTATGTTGTTGTTCGGGCGGGGTATAAGAATAAAGTTCATTTTTCTTATTTATTATGCAAGACTCACTTATCCAAGGTATTTTTGTAGTCAATGTTTTCAATATATCGTGATATTTTGGTGCTAAATTCGTTAATACAGTAATTACTACATAGCATTACTGCGTATTGAACTACTTTTTCTGTCAAACTTGTTGTATAACATGATGTTTCGATGCTTAATTTGTAAAATCATAACCTATTTTGATGTTTAATAGGCTTTTCCCTAATCTCTCCTTATTATCCAAGATATTCGCTTATCCAACGTTCTGCCGGCCCGTGAGACTCTACTGTATTATTATTATATCATATTCTTATATATTATTAGTATTACTGTATTATTTATTTATTTATTTATTGGCTACATTTATATCTCGTTCTTCTCAACCCGAAGGGGACTTAGAGCAGCTTACAAATCAAATGAACATACAATATATTATTAGCATAGCACAATATAAGCTTTCATTTACTATACTGTACTATATCATTATATGGTAATATTATTAGTAATATTACATTTAATATATAATTAATATTATTATAGTGTATTATTAGTAGTATAATATTGTATTCCATTATTATATTATTATCAATATTATGTATATACAATATGTATTATTTATATATATATATATATATAAACGGGCCGGCAGAATGTTGGATAAGTGAATATGTTAGATAATAAGGAGATATTAAGAAAAAGCCTATTAAACATCAAAATAGGTTATGATTTTACAAATTAAGCACCAAAACATCATGTTATACAACAAATTTGACAGAAAAAGTAGTTCATTACACATTAATGCTATGTAGTAATTACTGTATTTACGAATTTAGCACCAAAATATCACGATGTATTGAAAACATTGACTACAAAAATGGCTTGGATAATCCAGAACGTTGGATAAGTGAGACTCTACTGTATGTAACATCCGACTCACAAACAACTCCCAGTTCAGAATGGGGCTGAGAGGAATCTTATATATATATTAACATTATTATATTATATAACTAGCTGTGCCCGGCCACGCGTTGCTGTGGCAAAGTGGTGGTGGTATTGGTTAAAAATTGTTGTGTAATTTTTATTTGACGTTATTTGCAATTTTTATTAATTTTATTGTAAGTTATATTTTTATTTATTATATTTTATTATTTTCTTGTATTATTTTTAGTTATTTTCTGTTATTATAGTATTTTATTGTATTAATTTTTAGTGTTTTTTATTATTTTTATTGGGTTGCTAGGAGACCAAGTTGGAGGAGCTTAGCCTTCTAACTGGCAGCAATTGGATAAAAGCAATTATTCCTCTCTCTCTAATTAGGACTTTATTTTTCTTTTCTTTTTGTTGTATCAACCTAGAGGCGTGGATGATGGGTTGTGTTGTCAAATTTCGAGGTTTGGGGGCCTGTAGTTTTGTTGTTTTGTGAGTCGCCGTGATGCCGTCACTCTTTTATATACCGTGTTTCCCCGAAAATAAGACAGTGTCTTATATTAATTTTTACTCCCAAAGATGTGCTAGGTCTTATTTTCAGGGGATGTCTTATTTTTCTATGAATTCACATTTATTGTTGAACAAAAAAATGAACATTTATTATATACTGTATTGTAGTTGTCATTACAAACCAACATAACCAGACAAACTGTGAATCCTATCAATAATTTCTTGTTACCACCATTATTTCCATGTACAACTGGTATGTACATTTACCGATCCTGCGCGCTCTGGTGTTTTGTTGGCAGGCGCTACCCTGTTTCCCCGAAAATAAGACAGGGTCTTATATTAATTTTTGCTCCCAAAGATGCGCTAGGTCTTATTTTCAGGGGATGTCTTATTTTTCCATGAAGAAGAGCTCACATTTATTGTTGAACAACAAAATAAACATTTATTATATACTGTAAAGTAGTTGTCATCACAAACCAGCATAACCAGACAAACTATGAATCCTATCAAGAATTTCTTGTTACTACCATTATTTACATGTGCAACAATCTATGGTACCTCTTGCAGTTTAGGTTTCACAAGGTTTCCACGCTGATTTCTCTCTATTCTAGTTTCAATGTAGTCATGAATGATGAATAATATAATATACTATAATAATAATATGATAATATAATAATAATAATATAATGATATACAATATATTAATGAGATAATATAATAATAGGATATAAAAATAACAGAATATGATAATAATATGGTATTAATAGGATAATATAATAATGGGATATAATAACAGAATAGCATAATAATATAATAATAGAATAATATAATAGAATAATAGAATGGAATAGAATGATATAAAATATATTAATAGGATAATATAATATGGAATATAATAATAAAACAGAATATGCTAATAATAAAAAATAATAATATGATAATATAATAGAATAATAATATAATGATATACTAATAATAATAGAAAAATATAATATAATGATATAAAATATATTAATAGGATAATATAATAATGGGATATAATAATAGTAACAGATATGATGATAATAATATGGTAATAGAATAATAGTATAAAATAATCAGTTTCATGGCATAGGATTGGAATAAGGATGAGAGGAGAATCCCTATGCGTCCTGTACCTTTAAGAAACAGAAAGAGCAGGAAAGCCCTCTTCCTTCCTTCCCTCCCACCCTCCCTTGCCCTGGCTCCAGGAGCCAATCAGAAGCCATGGGGGCAAAGGGAGCAGGGCCAGGAACGGAGCCACGGAGGCTGGGGGACAGGCAAGGCAAGGCAAGGCAAGGCCAGCAAGCACTTCCTCTCCCTCCCTCCCTCCCTCCCTCCCTCCGGTGTGCATGAATGAGTGCTGCTTCTGCCCTGCAGCCATGCTTCCCAATGGAACTCTGCTGCAGCCTTAATGGCTAGGTCTTACTTTCAGGGGAGGCCTTATATTTGGCAATCCCCCCAAACCCCTGCTAGGTCTTATTCTTTGGGGAGGTCTTATTTTCGGGGAAACACGGTAGGCATGCTTCCAAACAAAAACTTTGCTAGGTCTTACTTTCAGGGGAGGCCTTATATTTGGCAATCCCCCCAAACCCCTGCTAGGTCTTATTCTTTGGGGAGGTCTTATTTTCGGGGAAACACGGTAGGCATGCTTCCATACAAAAACTTTGCTAGGTCTTACTTTCAGGGGAGGCCTTATATTTGGCAATCCCCCCAAACCCCTGCTAGGTCTTATTCTTTGGGGAGGTCTTATTTTCGGGGAAACACGGTAGGCATGCTTCCAAACAAAAACTTTGCTAGGTCTTACTTTCAGGGGAGGCCTTATATTTGGCAATCCCCCCAAACCCCTGCTAGGTCTTATTCTTTGGGGAGGTCTTATTTTCGGGGAAACACGGTAGGCATGCTTCCATACAAAAACTTTGCTAGGTCTTACTTTCAGGGGAGGCCTTATATTTGGCAATCCCCCCAAACCCCTGCTAGGTCTTATTCTTTGGGGAGGTCTTATTTTCGGGGAAACACGGTAGGCATGCTTCCATACAAAAACTTTGCTAGGTCTTACTTTCAGGGGAGGCCTTATATTTGGCAATCCCCCCAAACCCCTGCTAGGTCTTATTCTTTGGGGAGGTCTTATTTTCGGGGAAACACGGTAGGCATGCTTCCATACAAAAACTTTGCTAGGTCTTACTTTCAGGGGAGGCCTTATATTTGGCAATCCCCCCAAACCCCTGCTAGGTCTTATTCTTTGGGGAGGTCTTATTTTCGGGGAAACACGGTAGGCATGCTTCCATACAAAAACTTTGCTAGGTCTTACTTTCAGGGGAGGCCTTATATTTGGCAATCCCCCCAAACCCCTGCTAGGTCTTATTCTTTGGGGAGGTCTTATTTTCGGGGAAACACGGTAGGCATGCTTCCATACAAAAACTTTGCTAGGTCTTACTTTCAGGGGAGGCCTTATATTTGGCAATCCCCCCAAACCCCTGCTAGGTCTTATTCTTTGGGGAGGTCTTATTTTCGGGGAAACACGGTAGGCATGCTTCCATACAAAAACTTTGCTAGGTCTTACTTTCAGGGGAGGCCTTATATTTGGCAATCCCCCCAAACCCCTGCTAGGTCTTATTCTTTGGGGAGGTCTTATTTTCGGGGAAACACGGTAGGCATGCTTCCAAACAAAAACTTTGCTAGGTCTTACTTTCAGGGGAGGCCTTATATTTGGCAATCCCCCCAAACCCCTGCTAGGTCTTATTCTTTGGGGAGGTCTTATTTTCGGGGAAACACGGTAGGCATGCTTCCATACAAAAACTTTGCTAGGTCTTACTTTCAGGGGAGGCCTTATATTTGGCAATCCCCCCAAACCCCTGCTAGGTCTTATTCTTTGGGGAGGTCTTATTTTCGGGGAAACACGGTAGGCATGCTTCCAAACAAAAACTTTGCTAGGTCTTACTTTCAGGGGAGGCCTTATATTAAGCAATTCAGCAAAACTTCTACTAGGTCTTATTTTCTGGGGATGTCTTATTTTAGGGGAAACAGGGTATATAGATATGTCATTATTATTAGGATTATATTATATATAATGAGTATTACCATATTATTATTTTTATATACAGCAGTCCCCGAGGTACAAACATCCAACTTACAAATGGATATATCTATCTCATATGTATGTACAGTAGAGTCTCACTTATCCAACATTCACTTATCCAACATTCTGGATTATCCAACTCATGTTTGTAATCAATGTTTTCAATACATCATGATATTTTGGTGCTAAATTTATAAATACAGTAATTATTACGTAGCATTACTGCATATTGAACTCCTTTTTCTGTCAAATGTTTTGTATAACATGATGTTTTGGTGCTTAATTTGTAAAATCATAACCTAATTTGATGTTTAGTAGGCTTCTCCTTAATCTCTCCTTATTATCCAACATATTCGCTTATCCAACGTTCTGCCGGCCCATTTATGTTGGATAAGTGAGACTCTACTGTATATAGATACAGGCAATCCCTGAGTTACAAATATCCAACTTACAAATGACTCCTAGTTAAGAACAATGGGGCTGTGGGAACAACAGGACGTGGGAGGAATCTCCTCTTTGGAAGGAAGGGAAATCCACTCCTGGAAGAATGACTGTGATGGGGGAAAGGGGTCTCCACGGAAGCTTTATCCCAAGTCCTTGTTTCCACAGCAGTGTTTCAAAATCCCATTCTCTCAAGGGCGGGAGGTGAGGTGGAGTCTCCAGAGCCCCCTCGTCATGGTTGTGACCCTTTCCTGTCTCCGCAGTGAACGTGGTGGAGGCCCTGCAGGAGTTCTGGCAGATGAAGCAGTCGCGGGGGGCCGACCTCAAGAACGGGGCGCTGGTGGTCTACGAGATGGTCCCCTCCAGCAGCCCCCCCTACGTCTGCTACGTCACCCTCCCCGGCGGGAGCTGCTTCGGCAGCTTTCAGGTGAGGCCGACATGTATACACGGGGGTTGGGGTGCTGCGAGTGGGTCCTGCTTGGGTTTAGGCTCTTGTCTCCTGTGCCATAGCAATATGCTATTCTAATTTTACATACAGATATATATAATAAACAATAATTTATAAATATATAATATATTGTATATACAGTAGAGTCTCACTTATCCAACACTCGCTTATCCAACGTTCTGGATTATCCAACGCATTTTTGTAGTCAATGTTTTCAATACATCGTGATATTTTGGTGCTAAATTCGTAAATACAGTCATTACTACATAGCATTACTGCATATTGAACTACGTTTTCTGTCAAATTTATTGTACAACATGATGTTTTGGTGCTTAATTTGTAAAATCATAACCTATTTTGATGTTTAATAGGCTTTTCCTTAATCTCTCCTTATTATCCAACATATTCGCTTATCCAACGTTCTGCCGGCCCGTTTATGTTGAATAAGTGAGACTCTACTGTACTTATAATATTGATAATACAGTAGAGTCTCACTTATCCAACATAAACGGGCCGGCAGAAGCTTGGATAACTGAATATGTTGGATAATAAGAGATTAAGAAAAAGCCTATTAAACATCAAAATAGGTTATGATTTTAAAAATTAAGCACCAAAACATCATGTTTTACAACAAATTTGACAGAAAAAGTAGTTCATTACATATTAATGCTATGTAGTAATTCTTGTACAGTAGAGTCTCGCTTATCCAACGTAAATGGGCTGGCAGAATGTTGGATAAGTGAATATCTTGGATAATAAGGACTGATTAAGGAGAAGCCTATTAAACATGAAATTAGGTTATGATTTTACAAATTAAGCACCCAAACATCATGTTATACAACAAATTTGACAGAAAAAGTAGTTCAATTCGCAGTAATGCTATGTAGTAATTACTGTATTTACAAATGTAGCACCAAAATATCATGATGCATTGAAAACATTGACTACAAAAATGTCTTGGATAATCCAGAACGTTGGATAAGCGAGTGTTGGATAAGTGAGACTCTACTGTATTTACACAAAGACAAAGTATAACACAGCTAATGAGATATATATGCTGGATTTCATATCACAAAAGCATTATGTTGAACACTTCCCAAGCGTTGTTGTTGTTGTTATTATTATTATTATTATTATTATTATTATTTTTAACATTGTTGAGGCTGGGTGGCCATCTGTCAGGAGTGCTTTGCTTGTGCTTTTGGTGCACAAAGGTAGAAGGGGGTTGAACTAAATGGCCCAAGGGGTCTCTTTCAACCCTCTTCATTATTTTTATTATGATTATGATTAACATTGAGGGTGTATTTGTTCCTGCTAGGGGTTTTTTTACTTCAAAATAATAGATGTGCAGTGTGCATAGGAATTTGTTTATAGTTTTTTTTTTTTCAACTATAGTCTGGCCCTCCAACGGTCTGAGGGACCGTGAACTGGCCCCTTGTTTAAAAAGTTTGGGGACCTCTGCATTAAAATATATGTTAAAATCCCCACTCCTAATGGCTTCAGGATGCCGGTACGATTCTTGACATTTTTCTCCCTCCATTTCTCCCAGTTCTGTCCCACGAAAGCCGAGGCCCGGAGGAGCGCGGCCAAAATCGCCCTGATGAATTCCGTCTTCAACGAGCACCCCTCCCGGAGGATCACCGACGAGTTCATCGAGAAGAGCGTCTCGGAAGCCTTGGCCTCTTTCAACGTAAGTGGAGATAATCTATATATATAAATGAGTGATGGCATCACGGCGACCAACAAAACTACAGGCCCCCCAACCTCATCCACGCCTCTAGGTTGATACAACAAAAAGAAAAGAAAAATAAAGTCCTAATTAGAGGGAGAGCAATAATTTTTTTATCCCATTGCTGCCAGTTAGAAGGCTAAGCTCCACCCACTTGGTCTCCTAGCAACCTACTCAGGCCAGGGGACAGGCACAGTTAGGCCTCACTTAGGCCTCTTCCACAGATTATCAGATTTTCACTGGATTATATGGCAGTGTAGACTCAAGGCCCTTCCACACAGCTATATAACCCATTTAGAATCTTATATTATCTGCTTTGAACTGGATTATCTTGACTCCACACTGCCATATAATCCACTTCAGTGTGCATACTAAACATAAAGACAACCATACAACAGACATTCAATACCACCACGACCTCAACAATTTCTCACCAACACCACCAGACAACGCCACAGCAACGCGTGGCCGGGCACAGCTAGTAATAATAATAATAATAATAATAATAATAATAATAATAATAATAATAATAATAATACATTTTATTTGTATCCCGCCCTATTTCCCCAGTGGGGACTCAGGGCGGCCAACAATGTATAACAGCAAATATACAATGCTATAGATACTGGGGTTTATACTTCACCTGCAGTCAAAGAGCACTGTGATCCCCATTCATTCCTGGGAGTTGTAGTTCACCTACATCAGGAGACTCCGTGACCACCACTGACAATAGACCAGGACCAAACTTGGCCCACAGAATCCCCATGACCAACTGAACCTACTGGAAAGGTTTTAAGGGGAACTGACCTTCATTTCTGGGAGTTGTAGTTCACCTACATCCGGAGACATTGGTTTTTTAATCGTGTCCGAAGCGAATTGAGACTCTACCTCAAATTGCTTCTTGTTTAAAAGAATTGGCTGTCTACAGAGATGTTGCCCAGGGGACGCCCAGATGTGTTATCATCCTGTGGGAGGCTTTTCTCATGTCCCCACATGGGAAGCTGAGGCTGACAGACGGGAGCTCATCCCATCTCGCAGATTCGAACCGTCAATCTTCAGGTCAGCAGTTCAGCCAGCATAAGAGTTTAACCCATTGCATCACCACCGTGGTTCTCGAAGACACTGTGACCCCCACCGACAACTGAACCTACTGGAGGGAATTGGGGGGGTCTGACCCGCCATGGTGGGAGTTGTAGTTTACCCTGAACCCTATCAAAGATGCATCCAGAGCAAACTTGCCCAACGTAACAAACTTTTAACTACTGATGGAGTTTCTCAGGGTTAACCTGGCATTTTGGACAATGAAAAATTGACTTAGGAATACTCATTCTCATTTGTAACTATTTTTAAACACTTGGAAAATAATATTCTTAGCCTTTTTAATACTTTGGTGTGTTCTCAACCAAAAACTATGAAGGAAAAGAGACCCATTTCATCAACTCCCAAAGCTTAACATCCCCGAATCCTGTGGGTTTAGACATCTGCCGGCGGTAAGAAGCCCGATTCAGTTTAAGAGGCTTAAATATATTGTTCTTTTCTTCAGGGCAACAGAGAAGAAGCCGATAATCCAAGCACAGGCATCGGCGCCTTCCGCTTCATGCTGGAGTCCAACAAAGGGAAGTCAATGCTGGAGTTCCAGGTAATAATAATAATAAATAATATTATTATTGTTTTGCCATTTATTATGTTGTAAACCGCTTTGAGCCCCCCAGGGGTGAGAAAAGCGGTATAGAAATGCAGTTAATAATAATAAATAATATTATTATTAACTGCATTTCTATACCGCTTTTCTCACCCCTGGGGGGCTCAAAGCGGTTTACAACATAATAAATGGCAAAAATTCATAACAATTATTATAACAATAACAATAATAATATGATAATATTATAATAATTGTATTATTATTATTTGCCATTCTATATTATATGTCAGCTTCTATATTATTATCATTATTCTTAGTCAGCTTCTATATTATTATATTTCAGCTTATTTATAATATATATATAGTGTGTGTGTATAGTATATATTATACTATATAATGTATAATATAATATATAAACATTTCTTGGGGCTCCACAAGAAACTTTTGCTTGTGTTTGTCACTGTAAAATCCATTTGTTGATCCCAGAGCCATTCCCAAGGCAGACATCCGACAGCTTGACACTGTCTAAAGCGCTTAGAACAATGCCGTATTGGTATATAAGCCCCCCCAAAACAAGCAGAAGGCCTTAGCCAAAGCCGGGAATAGAAATTAACATGCGACGGATTATCTCACACCCAGGCATCTTGTCTCAATATACAGTCGCGGGACACTGAGCTATTTATATTAGATACTCATACTGCAAACAAACAAAAACACATTGCCATTGTAGTGATACCAATAATAATAATAACAACAACAGGATTGTGTGTCAAACAGTGCTCTTTTCTTTGCGCAGGAGCTGATGACGGTCTTCCAGCTGCTGCACTGGAACGGCAGCCTGAAAGCCATGCGGGAGAGGCAGTGCTCGCGACAGGTAATAATAATAATAATAATAATAATAATAATAATAATAATAATAATAATGCCATTCTCTGGGTTACAACCATCCCACTTACATATATGACTCCTAGTTAAGAATGGGGCGGAGACAACAGGAAGTGAGAGGAATCTTATATTATTAGTATTATATTGTTATATTATATTAGTATTAAAGGTAAAGGTTTTCCCCTGACATTAAATCCAGTCGTGTCCGACTCTGGGGGTTGGTGCTCATCTCCATTTCTAATATTGATAATAATATTATAATGTAATACAATATTATACTAATAATAATACAATATATGGGAGCCTCCAGTGGCGAAGTGTATTAAAGCACTGAGCTGCTGAACTTGCAGACCGAAAGGTCCCAAGTTCAAATCTCGGGAGCGGAGTGAGCGCCCGCTGTAAGCTCCAGCTTCTGCCAACCTAGCAGTTTAAAAACATACAAATGTGAGTAGATAAATAGGTACCGCTCTGGCGGGAAGGTATCAGCGTTCCATGCAGTCATGCCAATGGCCACATGACCTTGGAGGTGTCTATGGACAACGCCGGCTCTTCGGCTTAGAAATGGAGATGAGCACCAACCCCCAGAGTCTGACACAACTGGACTTAAAGTCAGGAGAAAACCTTTACCTTTACTAATACAATATATTCATAGGTAGGATTCACCGTTTGTCTGGTTATGCTGGTTTGTGATGACAACTACTGTACAGTATATAATAAATGTTCATTTTTTTGTTCAACAATAAATGTGCATTCTTTTTCATGGAAAAATAAGACATCCCCTGAAAATAAAACCTAGAGCATCTTTGGGAGAAAAATTAATATAAGACACTGTCTTATTTTCGGGGAAACACGGTATTAATTATATATTATATATTAAATGTACTATTACTAATAATATTACCCTATAATGATATAGTACAATATAGTAATTTAATGCTTATATTGTGCTATGCTTATAATACACTGTATGTACATTTGATTTGTAAGCTGCTCTGAGTCCCCTCCAGGGTGAGAAGAGTGGGATATAAATGTAGTAAATAAAATAAATAAATAAACATATAATATTGATAATAATAATATAATGGAATACAATATTATACTACTACTAATATAATAATATGAATTATATATTATATATTAAATGTAATATTACTAATAATATTACCATATAATGATATGGTACAATATAGTAATTTAATGCTTATATTGTGCTATGCTAATAATATATTGTGTGTACATTTGATTTGTAAGCTGCTCTGAGTCCCCTCCGGGGTGAGAAGAGCGGGATATAAATGTAGTAAATAAATAAGTCAAAGAGCTGGCGTTGTCCCTAGACACCTCCAAGGTCATGTGGCCGGGATGCCTCATGTTGGGCGGGTGTGGCGGAGGTTCCTTGGAGCCTTGGGCTCTCTGTACATGCTCGGAAGCACCCTGAGCCTTTTTTGCTGACCTCTCATATGATTCCCCCCCATTCAGGAGGTGCTGGCGCACTACTCGCACCGGGCCCTGGACGACGACATCCGCAACCAGATGGGCCTGGACTGGGTGAGCCGGGAGCAGAGCCTGGCGGGGGCTCTCTCACGAGAGATGGCGGCCGCCGAGCGAGAGCTGGAGGAGGCCCGCCTGGCCGGGAAGGAGCTGCGCTTCCACAAGGAGAAGAAGGACATCCTCATGCTGGCCGCCGGGCAGCTGGGCAGCCGGCACCCCGCCAACTGCTAGGACCTCTCATCCGGGCCTCCATTGCACCTCTGAAACCCCGCCGATCCGCATCAGGACCCCACCAATCCCCTCCGTCGGTTTGATCCCGACCCCCTCCGCCTCCTGGTTTTGTCACCCCGATCAAACAACGTTCTGATTTCCCAAAACGTTGCGTTTGGCCAAGACTCCAGCCGTTGTCGCAATGCCTTTTCCCATCCTTCCGTTGAAGCTGGACTTGCAAAGATTTTAGCGGTTGTTACAATACTTTCTTCAGTCAAAGCTGGACTTGCAAAGATTTCAGCCGTTGTTACAATACTTTCTTCAGTCAAAGCTGGACTTGCAAAGATTTCAGCCGTTGTTACAATACTTTCTTCGGTCAAAGCTGGACTTGCAAAGATTTCAGCCGTTGTTACAATACTTTCTTTGGTCAGAACTGGACTTGCAAAGATTTCAGCCGTTGTTACAATATTTTCTTTGGTCAAAGCTGGACTTGCAAAGATTTCAGCCATTCTTACAATACTTTCTTTGGTCAAAGCTGGACTTGCAAAGATTTCAGCCATTCTTACAATACTTTCTTTGGTCAAAGCTGGATTTGCGAAGATTTCAGCCATTGTTGCAATGCCTTTTCCCATTTTTCATAGATGGACTTGCAAAGATTTCAGCCGTTGTTGCAATGCCTTCAGTCCAGGATGGATTTGCAAAGATTTCAGTCATTGTTGCGATGCTTTTTCCCATTTGTCTGTAGAAGCTGGACTTGCAAATATTACAGCCGTGGTTGCAACACTTTCTTCAATCAATGCTGGACTTTATTTGTTGTTGCAATTACTTTTCCCATTACTCAAAGATGGATTTGCAAAGATTTCGGTCGTTGTTGCACTACCTTCTTCCGTCAAACCTGGACTTGCCAATATTTTAGTTGTTGTTGCCAGACCTTCCTCAGTCATAGCTGGATTTGCCGAGTTGTTGTTGCAACGCCTTTTCACATTCTTCAAAGCTGGACTTGGAAAGATTTTTGCCATTTGTTGCAATTACCTTCTTCAGTTAAAGCTGGACTTGCAAAGATTCTTCCATTGTTGCAATACTTTCTTCAGTCATAGCTGAATTTACAAAGTTGTTGCAATGCCTTTTCCCATTCTTCAAAGCTGGATTTGCAGAAAATTCCGCTCAGAACTCCCATTTCTATCCAAATCCAGATACTGCCTCTTTTTGCTGAAAATCAAGGGCCCTTTGCAGATGTTGGAGGGAAAAAAATGAACATTTTTTTTCTGGAGAGATTAGATTCTTGAGGTCTTTTCTTTTTTCCAGAGCACATAATGTCGTGTTTTTGGTGTTGAATAGAACTGATTCCGTTGTGCTTCGGTTCTGTCTAGGTACAGTATTAAGTGGAAGTGTAGCATTGCCAGAAAAAGACTTGTTTTTGGTGTGTTGCTATGGATATAATGCATAATTTTAATGAATATAATGCATAAACCATATGGAAGGGAAAGGGTGTCTTTGAGGTTATATTTTTCACTGAATAGAAATACATACAGTAGAGTCTCACTTATCCAACACTCACTTATCCAACATTCTGGATTATCAATGCATTTTTGTAGTCAATGATTTCAATGCATTGTGATATTTTGGTGCTAAATTCGTAAATACAGTAATTACTACATAGCATTAATGTGTAATGAACTACTTTTTCTGTCAAATTTGTTGTCTAACATCATGTTTTGGTGCTTAATTTGTAAAATCATAACCTATTTTGATCTTTCAATAGGCTTTTTCTTAATTTCTCCTTATTATCCAACATATTCGCTTATCCAACGTTCTCCCGGCTCGTTTATGTTGGATAAGTGAGACTCTACTGTAATTGTATTGAACATTACATAGTGAGATAGGCTCAGCGTTACAACCCGAGAAGCACAATTTGAATGCGTTCGGCTGGAAATTTCCTGATCCGTTAACATTCAAAAGGGATTTCTATACGAAAACAACCTGCCAGGCTTGAGCTGTTTTAAAAGGAGATTTAATGGAAAGTAGTCTCTTACCAAAATAGATGTGCAAAAAGACTTCGTTCAGAGCAGAGCTTCTTTTGGCCTCTGCGATTCGTGTCCCAGAAATAAGCCTTGTACTTTTATATATATATATATAAATATATATGTATCTATTTTTATATAGCACTTTGTTTACACCGCAGTATTGATGTTTATAAACACATTTATTACAAAACGGCCCTCGAAGGGTTGACTCCTGTTTTGTTCTCACAATGTTCTGTATTGGTTTTATAATGCCTAATTCTTTTTTAATATAATAAAGCTAGCGTATCCGTCTGGGTTTTGCCTTTCCCGCGGGTCTCGTTCTTTTCTTCATTCACTTTCCCCTTCGCACTTTTCTTACTTCCTTTCTTTGTGTCATCGAATCACTGGGTTGCTGGCCGTGTTCCAGAAGCATTCTCTCCTGACATTTTGCCCACATCAATGGCAGGCATCCTCAGAAGTTGTGAGGTCTGTTGGAAACTAGGCAAGTGGGGTTTATATATCTGTGGAATGTTCAGGGTGTTGTCTATCAATGTAGCCTTTGGCCACCTTGATTAGCATTGAATAGCCTTTCAGCTTCGAGGTCCGGCTGCTTCCTGCCTGGGGGAATCCTTGGTCGGGAAGACTGAAAGGTGAGCTCCCGCTGTTAGCCTCAGCTTCTGCCAACCTAGCTGTCCGAAAACATAAAAATGTGAGTAGATCAATAGGTACTGCTCCAGTAGGAAAGTAAAGGCGCTCCATGCAGTCATGCCAGTGGCCACATGACTTTGGAGATGTCTATGGCAGGTTGCAAGTAAAGTTTATTATTGCTATTATTAAGTTATTATTGTTATTATTAAGCCTACAGAAGTCTCAACATTATGAGCAGGAACAGCCAAAGCGAGGCTCTTCTCAGCTCTCTCCTTTTAAGTCCAAGCACGAAGGCTCTGTAGGTCCAGTTTTGTCCGGATCCATCCAGCTGTAAGGCCACTTTGGTGGAACAAACCAACCAACCAACAACAGCGACCTTCTCAAGATGGCGCCTGCGTGGACGACGCCTCGTATCCCCTTCCCCTGAGCAAGCCTTCCCTTTACTGCGCAGGCGCGGCAAGACGACCTACTGGATGTCTCCGCCCTCTCAGGCACCGAAGGGACTGCGCATGCGCAGAGAAGCCTCTTGTGCTGTGGAGGGGTAGGCCGCGGAACCTTTCTTTTCCTAGTCTTCGGAGCTTCGGGTCGCGATGGCGGACGTCTTGGACCTCCACGAGGCGGGCGGCGAGGACTTCGCCATGGACGAGGACGGCGACGGTGAGCAGTCCAAGGCCGGCCCTTAATCTTCCTAATTTAGGACCCGGCTGAGGCCTAGTCGCCTCCGACCGAGGAGAAATGACGTCGGACTACATCCCCCAGAAGCCCCGGCCGGCCGCGCCAACGGCGGAGCATGCTGGAAGTTGGAGTCCAGCAGCACTTTAGCGCCTGTTTCGAACTGTTGCGTGTGGATATAGATATATTTATTTTATTTATTTACTACATTTATATCCCGCCCTTCTCACCCCGAAGGGGACTCAGAGCAGTTTACAAATTAAATTTGCATACAATATTATATGACAGTAGAGTCTCACTTATCCAACACTCGCTTATCCAAGGTTCTGGATTATCCAACGCATTTTTTTAGTCAATGTTTTCAATACATCGTGATATTTTGGTGCTAAATTCGTAAATACAGTAATTACAACGTAAGATTACTGTGTATTGAACTATTTTTTCTGTCAAATTTGTTGTTAAACATGATGTTTTGGTGCTTAATTTGTAAAATCATAACCTAATTTGATGTTTAATAGGCTTCTCCTTAATCCCTCCTTATTATCCAGTGTATTCACTTATCCAACATTCTGCCTGCCCGTTTATGTTGGATAAGTGAGACTCTACTGTATTAGCATAGCACGATACTGGCATTAAGTTGCTATATTGTACTATATCAATATATTGTAATATTATTAGTAATATTACATGTAATATATAATTAGTATTATATTATATCAATTGGTATTATATATGCACGATGCTCTATTCCATGTATATACAGTAGACTCTCGCTTATCCAATGTAAACGGGCCGGCAGAAGCTTGGATAAGCGAATATCTTGGATAATAAGGAGAGATTAAGGAA